>NC_084623.1:56432699-56457699 GCF_033978795.1 Nerophis ophidion | reverse complement strand
GCGTGTGTGTGTGAACTGTCAATGCTGACTTAATGGGGACATCACTCTGTTTACACACCTTTAGGGGACTTCTGACAATATGGGGACCTAAAAAACAGGTCCCCTGAAGGGAAACCTTTTCGAATGATAGTCAGGTCCATTCTGAAGATGCTTAAGTGAGTTTTAAGCTTTGGCCCACAAAACATTTTTTTTTAGGCCTCCACAACAAGTAGAAAGGGTGGTCCCCACATGTCATGATCAGACAGTTGGTCCCCATTCCAAATGATAACCTGTGTGTGTGTGTGTGTGTGTGTGTGTGTGTGTGTGTGTGTGTGTGTGTGTGTGTGTGTGTGTGTGTGTGCGTGTGTGCGTGTGTGTGTGAACTGTCAATGCTGACTTAATAGGGACATCACTCTGTTTACACACCTTTAGGGGACCTCTGACGATATGGGCACCCAAAAACAGGTCCCCTGAAGGGAAACCTTTTCGAATGATAGTCAGGTCCATTCTGAAGATGCTTAAGTGAGTTTTAAGCTTTGGCCCATAAAACTTTTTTTTTTAGGCCTCCACAACCTGTAGAAAGGGTGGTCCCCACAAGTCATGATCAGACAGTTGGTTCCCATTCCAAATGATAACCTGTGTGTGTGTGTGTGTGTCTGTGTGTGTGTGTGTGTGTGTGTGTGTGTGTGTGTGTGTGTGTGTGTGTGTGTGTGTGTGTGTGTGTGTGTGTGTGTGTGTGTGTGCATGTGCATGTGTGAGTGAACTGTCACTGCTGATTTAATGGGGACATCACTCTGTTTACACACCTTTAGGGGACTTCTGACAATATGGGGACCTAAAAAACAGGTCCCTGAAGGGAAACCTTTTTGAATTATAGACAGGTCCATTCTGAAGATGCCTAAGTGAATTTTAAGCTTTGGCCCATAAAACATGTTTACTGAAAAGTAAGCATGTCTAACATCTAATTTGAACTTTTTTTTTTAATGGTCCTCAGTAGTCACGAACAAATTATGCTAAGTTATTTAGATTTGGTCCCCATGAACCATATTAACAATTTTTCCCCAGGGTCCCCAGTAAGAATGATCAGCACATTACTTCATCAATCCAGAGATTTAAAGACGTGGATGAGCTAATTGGGCAGTGGACATTTGGCCCAATTTTTTTGGGCCTCCACAACCTGTAGAAAGGGGGGTCCCCACAAATTCTGATCAACAACTTGGTCCCCATTCCAAATGATAACCTGTGTGTGTGTGTGTGTGTGTGTGTGTGTGTGTGTGTGTGTGTGTGTGTGTGTGTGTGTGTGTGTGTGTGTGTGTGTATATAAGTGCACACACACCAACTCTTTCATAGACAAAACATAACGGTTGCTAATCCGAGCACTGAGCCTGCTAATCCACATGCAAGCTTTTGACGCGTGTGAGCAACTGTTGTTAATCTCTGCGGGCAAGAGGAAATATTACAACAAAATATAAATATTAATCATAATAGTCCTAACATGTACTTCCTCCACTGTAACATGCCAACGTTAGCATCGGTGATATTAGCATGCTATCATTTCACGCTTGCTTTCTGTATTTTTATACGTTTAAACCTAACATTCATGACTATTTTAGAAGTATGTCAACTATGCTAGCATGCTGAAATATTGTGCTAGCATTTAAGATAATTGTATTAATTTAAACCTAAAAAACACAGATTCTTATATTTGGTTATGTTAACATGTTATACTTGCATTTTAGCTAATTTCCTAGCTAATTTTTCTCGTTTAAACCTACATTTCACGGATTTTGGGACTTATCCCAAACTTTCAAGTATTTTAACTGTTTCCATTATAACAAGCTAATGTTAGCATACGCTTGGTGTCCTCAATACAACTAACATCCCTAAGCGTACGTTAGCATGCTAACATTTTATGTAAGCTTTTTATCTAAGTGTATTTGTTTGAACCTAAAAATCATGGCTTTTGATGTTAGGCATAATCTTAAAAGTATGTCAACGTATACTATATTAGCGTGCTAAAATATGTTAGCATTTTAGTTAATTTTATTCATTTTGACCTAAAAATCATCGATTTTGATAATTAGCGCCATTTTATAAACACGCTAACTTCTATTTTATCATGCTACCATTAGCACAGGGATGTTTTTGCTAGCATTTTAGGTAACTGTATTCATTTTGACCTTAAAATCATAGATTTTGATAATTGGCGCCATTTTATAAACACTTTAACTTCTATTTTATCATGCTACAATTAGAATACGGATGTTTTTTGCTATCATTTTAGTTAAATGTATTCATTTTGACCTGAGGATCATAGATTTGGATAATTGACGCCATTTTATAAATATGCTAACTTCCTTTTTATCCTGCTACCATTAGCATACGGATGTTTTTTTGCTAGCATTTTATTTGACTCTATTAATTTTTTACCTAAAATTCATACATTTTGATAATTGGCGCCATTTTTCATACACACTAACTTCTATTTTATCATGCTACAATTAGGATACGGATGTTTTTTGCTAGCGTTTTAGGTAATTGTATTCATTTTGACCTGAAAATCATACATTTTGATAATTGTTGCCATTTTATAGATACGCTAACTTCTATTTTATCATGCTACCATTAGCATAGGGATGTTTTTTGCTAGCATTTTAGTTAATTGTATTCATTTTGACCTAAAAATCATACATTTTGATAATTGGCGTCATTTTATAAACACTCCAACTTCTATTTTATCATGCTAGAATTAGCATACGGATGTTTTTTGCTTTCATTATAGTTAACTGTATTCATTTTGACCTGAAAATCATAGATTTTGATAATTGTCGCCATTTTACAGATACGCTAACTTCTATTTTATCATGCTACCATTAGCATGGGGATGTTTTTTGCTAGCATTTTAGTTAATTGTATTCATTTTGACCTAAAAATCATTGATTTTGATAATTAGCGCCATTTTATAAACACGCTAACTTCTATTTTATCATGCTACCATTAGCATAGGGATGTGTTTTGCTAGCATTTTAGTTAACTGTATTCATTTTGACCTAAAATTCATACATTTTGATAATTGGTGCCATTATATATACACGCTAACTTCTTTTTTATCATGCTACAATTAGCATAGGGATGTTTTTTGCTAGCGTTTTAGGTAATAGTATTCATTTTGACCTGAAAATCATAGATTTTGATAATTGTCACCATTTTATAGATACGCTAACTTCTATTTTATCATGCTATCATTAGCATACGGATGTTTTTTGCTAGCATTTTAGTTAACTCTATTAATTTTTACCTAAAATTCAGACATTTTGATAATTGGCGCCATTTTTCATACACACTAACTTCTATTTTATCATGCTACAATTAGTATGCGGATGTTTTTTGCTAGCGTTTTAGGTAATTGTATTCATTTTGACCTGAAAATCATAGATTTTGATAATTATCGCTATTTTATAGATACGCTAACTTCTATTTTATCATGCTATCATTAGCATACGGATGTTTTTTGCTATCATTTTAGTTAATTGTATTCATTTTGACCTGAAAATCATAGATTTTGATAATTGTCGCCATTTTATAGATACGCTAACTTCTATTTTATCATGCTACCATTAGCATAGGGATGTTTTTTGCTAGCATTTTAGTTAATTGTATTCATTTTGACCTAAAAATCATACATTTTAATAATTGGCGCCCTTATGTATACATGCTAACTTATATTTTATCATGCTACCATTAGCATACAGATGTTTTTTGCTCGAATTTTAGTTAATTGTTTTAATTTTGACCTGAAAATCATAGATTTTTATAATCGGCGCCATTTTACAAACACGCTAACTTCTATTTTATCATGCTACCATTAGCATGGGGATGTTTTTGCTAGCATTTTAGTTAATTGTATCATTTTGACCTAAAAATCATTGATTTTGATAATTGGCGCCATTTTATAAACACTCTAATTTCTATTTTATCATGCTACAATTAGCATACGGATGTTTTTTTGCTAGCATTTTAGTTAACTCTATTAATTTGACCTAAAATTCATACATTTTGATAATTGGCGCCATTTTATAAACATACTAACTTCCATTTTATCATGCTACATTAGCATACAGATGTTTTTTGCTAGCATTTTAGTTAATTGTATTCATTTTGACCTAAAAATCATACATTTTGATAATTGGCGTCATTTTATAAACACTCCAACTTCTATTTTATCATGCTATCATTAGCATAGGGATGTTTTTTGCTAGCATTTTAGTTAATTGTATTCATTTTGACCTAAAAATCATACATTTTAATAATTGGTGCCATTATGTATACATGCTAACTTATATTTTATCATGCTACCATTAGCATACAGATGTTTTTTGCTAGAATTTTTGTTAATTGTTTTAATTTTGACCTGAAAATCATAGGTTTTTATAATCGGCGCCATTTTACAAACACGCTAACTTCTATTTTATCATGCTACCATTAGCATAGGGATTTTTTTTTGCTAGCATTTTAGGTAACTATTCATTTAGATGTAAAAATCATAGATTTTGATAATTGGGGCCATTTTATAAACACTCCAACTTCTATTTTATCATGCTAGAATTAGCATACGGATGTTTTTTGCTATCATTATAGTTAACTGTATTAATTTTTACCTAAAATTCATACATTTTGATAATTGGCGCCATTTTATAAACACGCTAACTTCCATTTTCTCATGCTACATTAGCATATGGATGTTTTTTGCTAGCATTTTAGTTAATTGCATTCATTTTGACCTAAAAATTGTATATTTTGATAATTGGCGCCATTTTATAAACACGCTAACTTCTATTTTATCATGTTACCATTAGCATACGGATGTTTTTTGCTAGCATTTTAGTTAACTGTATTCATTTTGACCTAAAAATCATACATTTTAATAATTGGCGCCCTTATGTATACATGCTAACTTATATTTTATCATGCTACCATTAGCATACAGATGTTTTTTGCTCGAATTTTAGTTAATTGTTTTAATTTTGACCTGAAAATCATAGATTTTTATAATCGGCGCCATTTTACAAACACGCTAACTTCTATTTTATCATGCTACATTAGCATACGGATGTTTTTTGCTAGCATTTTAGTTAATTGTATTCATTTTGACCTAAAAATCGTATATTTTGATAATTGGCGCCATTTTATAAACACGCTAACTTCTATTGTATCATGTTACCATTAGCATACAGATGTTTTTTGCTAGCGTTTTAGTTAATTGTATTCATTATGACCTAAAAATCATACATTTTGATAATCGGCGCCATTTTAGAAACACGCTAACTTATATTTTATCATGCTACAATTAGCATACGGATGGTTTTTGCTATCATTTTAGTTAACTGTATTCTTTTTGACCTAAAATTCATACATTTTGATCATTGGCGCCATTATATATACACGCTAACTTCTATTTTATCATGCTACCATTAGCATAGGGATGTTTTTTGCTAGCATTTTAGGTAACTATTCATTTAGATCTAAAAATCATAGATTTTGATAATTGGGGCCATTTTAAAAACACGCTAACTTCTATTTTATCATGCTACATTAGCATACGGATGTTTTTTGCTAGCATTTTAGTTAATTGTATTCATTTTGACCTAAAAAGCGTATATTTTGATAATTGCCGCCATTTTATAAACACGCTAACTTCTATTTTATCATGCTACAATTAGCATACGGATGTTTTTTTGCTAGCATTTTAGTTAACTATTATTTTGACCTAAAATTCATACATTTTGATTATTGGCGCCATTTTATAAACAGGCTAACTTCTATTTTATCATGCCACATTAGCATACGGATGTTTTTTGCTAGCATTTTAGTTAATTGTATTAATTTTGACCTAAAAATCATACATTTTGATAATTGGCGCCATTTTATAAACAGGCTAACTTTTATTTTATCATGCTACATTAGCATACGGATGTTTTTTGCTAGCATTTTAGTTAATTGTATTCATTTTGACCTAAAAATCATACATTTTGATAATCGGCGCCATTTTAGAAACACGCTAACTTCTATTTTATCATGCTACTATTAGCTTACGGATGTTTTTTGCTGGCATTTTAGCAATTCTTTATGATTTTATCCTAAAATTCATGTATTTTGAGGCTTTTCTCCATCATGCAAGTATGTTGTTTCCTTTATACATCAATACGGTTTCTCGGTGCATAGAGTTTGTTTGTCCGACGGATGTCTCGTCCTCCGTACGTGAATTCAAGTGCAGTGTCAGCAGAAAAAGGATGAGAGGCGATGACGTCGGCAACACCGGATCAATACGGAGTCTGATCGTTATTGATACCTTCGGACTAGGTCACAGCAATTAGTGACAAACATTGCATAAGCCAGAGGTGCTGGAAGACGTCCACGTTTGCATCGTAGATCCAGGGAATGTCGACGACTTATGAGACGGCGCTGTGTTAGGGCTCAGGCACAGACTGTTGCCGTGGGATACCGTTGGCGGGGGAAGAGAGAGAGGGCTTGGATGGCGGCGATGACACGACGATGATAAACCGTGTCTGGAGTTACTCAACTGTGCAGAAAGATTATTATCAGCTGTTATTTCCTGCACAAAAACATGCAAATGGGAAAATATTTAAACAAAAGTTAGACTTTTCAAGTGTAAAACGGACACCGGGAATGTATGAAAACTTGTGGATGACAATAAGGAAGCCTTATTTTTATAATTATTACTATTATTACAGTTAATGCGACTCAGTGTGTGCTTTTGCTGCCATCTAGTGTCCACTTTTAAGTCTGTGTGCTGTAAAACAAGTAAAGCATCAACACCTGTACAGTATTTGTTTCCCAATTTTTGTTAACATCTTGTGCTCTTGGAGATGAAAGTTGCAGGGAACACTTCAAATATTAATAACACATTTAGAAAATGGTAAGTTAATTGCACATTTAAAAAAAAAAAGCTATGAAACACGGGTGTCCAAATTAGTATTTGAAATCCATCCATCCATTTTCTGCCGCTTGTCCCTTTTGGGGTCGCGGGCGCTGCTGGAGCCTATCTTAGCTAATATTTGAAATATTAATTTCAAATATCTGACTGCTGTTAATGAGTCTCTAGTTTGTGGACAATATGATCAGATAGTTATTACTATATTATCACATACATTATTATTACTATATTATCACATAGTTATTACTAAATTATCACATACATCATTATTACTATATTATCACATAGTTATTACTATATCATCACATACATTATTATTACTATATTATCACATAGTTATTACTATATTATCACATACATTATTATTACTATATTATCACATACATCATTATTACTATATTATCACATAGTTATTACTATAATATCACATACATCATTATTACTATATTATAACATAGTTATTACTATATTATCACATCATTATTACTATATTATCACATACATCTTTATTACTATATTATCATATAGTTATTACCATATTATCACATAGTTATTACTGTAATATCACATACATATATTACTATATTCTCACACCGTTATTACTATATTATCACGTAGTTATTACTATATTATCACATACATCATTATTACTATATTATCACATAGTTATTAATGTAATATCATATACAACATTATTACTATATTATCACATAGTTATTAATGTAATATATACATCATTTGTACTATATTATCACATAGTTTTTACTATATTATCACATAGTTATTACTATAATATCGCATACATCATTATTACTATATTATCACATAGTTATTACTATATTATCACATAGTTATTACTATAATATCACATAGTTATTACTATATTATCACATAGTTATTACTACATTATCACATACATCTGTATTACTATATTATCACATAGTTATTACTATATTATCACATAGTTATTACTACATTATCACATACATCTGTATTACTATATTATCACATAGTTATTACTATATTATCACATACATCATTATTACTACATTATCACATACAACATTATGAATGTAGGGCATTCAGGGAGGCATTACTTCCTGTCCTCGTTCCATAACACAAAAATGCACAGCCACGTGTAAACAAAACACAACCGGTCCTACTTTGGTCGACAAAAACATTTTTTTTTTTTTTTTCCGGAAACATCTGAGATGGGAACACGCCGGCGGCGGCAGGTTCATTACGATGATGAAGTGGCTTCCCTTTTGGGAAGTTTGGCCCGACAAAGCAAGAAGATGTTGCAAAATGGAAGATATTTTTAGTTCGGTCACATATTAAAATAAGAGAGTAACAGTATACAACACAGGTCTGAAACAGGAAGTACGTAGCCTTCAACAGGAAGTATGTGCGGCAGTACTGCAAGGGCTACGTGAAAATTTTGGTTGATTTAAAAAAAAAAATATATATATTTTTTTAATATTCCCCCATTATATTTTCATTAAACAGACTTGAACATCGAGACAACAAACTGTCACGTAGTGGAATGGGAATACATATTAAAATGAATATTATTATTATTATTATGTTCATGTTAGCCTTTAAGATGGCTACCGATCAGTGCTCTATTGTCAGCTAACAATTAGCATGTTAGTTACCAACCAGCAGTTGGCACGCGAGTTGTCGGATAGCAATTAGCGCACTATTTGCCAGCTAGCGGAGTTTCGATTTGAAAAAGGTGACAGGTTTTTACAAAACTTTTATTTTTGGGACGGCGTGGCGCAGTGGGAGAGTGGCCGTGCGCAACCCGAGGGTCCCTGGTTCAATTCCCACCTAGTACCAACCTTGTCACGTCCGTTGTGTCCTTGAGCAAGACACTTCACCCTTGCTCCTGATGGGTGCTGGTTGGTGCCTTGCATGGCAGCTCCCTCCATCAGTGTGTGAATGTGTGGGTAAATGTGGAAGTAGTGTCAAAGCGCTTTGAGTACCTTGAAGGTAGAAAAGCGCTATACAAGTACAACCCATTTTGAAGGGGTAATTTTCAACTTCCTGTTGATTTTTGCTAAATGTAGGTCTAAGTGAGACCTACATAGAAGTTTTTGTTTCATGTCTTTCTAGCATTCCTACTGGAAGTTACAAGCAATTTTGTTTGTGTTTTCTTCCTAGGAGCAGTTTTTGCTGTGTTTTATTCAAAAATTGCGCTAGAGCGCAATTTCGAGTTTTATTTATTTATTTTTTTCATTAGATTACAATTTATTTCTGCCAGTCCTGATGTGTGTGCCAAGTTTGGTGAGTTTTGAAGCATTTTAAGGGGGTCAAATTACAGCTCAAAGAGGCAAAAATAGCATTTTTTGCGAAAATGTTGCTTTGAATGGGTTTTTGCAACATTTTTGTTGATTTTTGCCCTAGAAAGTACTATTATGAAATCTAGGTCTAAGTCAGCCCTATATATGGGTTTTTGTTTCATGTCTCTACGACATTGCTAACGGAAGTTACAAGCAGTCTGGGTTTTTTTTCCCGTAGGGGGCGCTAGAGCCCATTTTTGATTTTTAGGGTTTGGTTTTTTTAATTAGATGGCAATTTTCGCCAGTTCTGATGTGTGTGAAATTTGGTGAGTTTTGAAGCTTGTTCAGGGGGTCAAATAACAGTTCAAAGAGGCGGCGGAATAATAATAATAATAATAATAAAACACAGCAGTTTCAATAGGGTCCTTGGCCCATGGCAAAGGACTTCTGTGGAGTCCTTTACCATGGACCAAGGACCCTAATAACTTTAGGTGAGTTGCAATATTCAATAAATAATCAATAATTGGAGGTCAGTCCATGCATTCAGAATGTTGATGTATCAATGATTTGAATAGTCACACTAGCAATGTTATGTGTTGACTGATATTCTTCTCACACACTTTATTTCTCTGGCTTCGTGAAAACCTGCAGTTTTTATGCCAACTTTTATTGAGTCACCGACTAAGTCAGCATAAAAAACACTTTCATGAATCCTATGGTGATTCTGCTCTGCATTTTAGCCATTTATGCGTCCTCCTTTTGTTCCCCCTTGCTATTTATATATATTTTTTAATCTCTTTGGCGATGTCATGACGATGTGAGTCAGGCCCCGCCCGCGGACTGTTGGGCTTCCGGAGCCGGGGTTGCCATGGTTACCTGGCCGGTGACTCAAAACGGGCGTTATTTTGCCTCCTTCTGATGTGACCACTCTTTGATTGTTTTGATAGACCTGCAGCACAAATGCAACCTGGGATTTGATTGGTTCTCAGACACACACACACACACACACACACACACACACACACTAGACTGAGTGATGGATCACACCTTTGTCTGTTCTCTCCTGGGGTTTTAATGTCAGTCTTTCCCACAGGACTTGAGGCCTGATTATGTAATCGTTAAATTTGCATTATTGAAGCCATAAAAGAAGAGAATAACAATGAGGAAAAGCATGATAATTATGTGTAGAACTAGGATAGGGGTGATGAAACGATATCAATATATATCACGATAGACACTTAATCGATGTCAATAAAAAATGTATTACGTTACGTGCGAATATGGCAACATTGGTCCTTTCTGCTCCGTCTTCTTATTCTCTGGCAGACCAGCCGTGGTCCAATGTGTTCATGAGTGAGGGTTGAACATATTTGTGGCGGGAAACACCTGACACCTGCATCTAATTGACTCGCATTCAATTACCAGCCTAATTATGGATGTATAAAGAATATTTGATTGGTTAATTGATCGTCAACTTAGATGTGTCATCAATTAAAATCTAATTGGAATTGAATAAATACATTTTTTTAATGTAAAAGCACATTTATTTAATTAACTACTTTTGATTGTAATGAATTATTTCAGAATTGAGTTATTGATTTCATGGATTATTAGATTTTTGGAAAACAATAGTTAAATAATCCAATATTTTAATATAAAAAATCAATAATTAAATGACTAGGTTGAACAGAGTAATATTTAATAAATTAGTTCAATATTTGATTAATTATTCAATAATGAGTGATTTCATGATGTAATGGATTATTAGATATGTTAAATAAATGATACAAAATTATCATTAAATAATGAAAATAAAGTTATTAATTAACTCCATCCATCCATTTTTCTACTGCTTGTCCCAGACAGACAACATTCACAAATGATCCAATAAATTAATTTAAAAAAATTGAATAATTAATTAAATGAATAGTTGGATTAGACAAATGAATGAATTAAAATGACATTTTATCATTGAAATAGTTACTTTAAAATGGAATTATTTCAGAATTTGTAATTGATTTCAATATTTAATTGACTATTTATTAAACATAGTAAATAATTATATGTATTAATTAATTATTAAATGACAAAATTGATTAGATGATTGGATTAATTGAAATTCAATAATTTAAGTAATCATTTCAATATTTACTGAATTATTTCTGAAATTGATCATTATTTCATGATTTAACTGTTTATTTATTAAATACAATACATCCATACATCCATTTTCTACTGCTTGTCCCTTTAGGGGTTGCGGGGGGGCTCTGGTGCCTTTCTCAACTACAATCGGGCGGAAGACGGTGTACACCCTGGACAAGTCGCCACCTCATCGCAGACAACATTCACAAATGATCCAATAAATTCATTTAAAACAATTGAATAATTCATTAATTGAATAGTGTAATTAGACGAATGGGTGAATTAAAATGACATTTTATCATTGAATTAGTTTTTTTGAATCAAATTATTTCAAATTTGATGATTGATTTCTTTATTTCATTATTTAATTTACTATTTATTAAACGTAATAAATAGTTAAAATGAATGATTAAGTACATTTTGAAAATAAATTGTATGATAAAATAAATAAATGACTAAATTGATTAGATTTGAAATTGTATTTAGTCATTTAATTAATCATATTAATATTTAATGAATTATTTCTGAAGTTGATCATTGATTTCATC
The DNA here is from genome assembly GCF_033978795.1 of Nerophis ophidion. Lineage (NCBI taxonomy): Eukaryota > Metazoa > Chordata > Actinopteri > Syngnathiformes > Syngnathidae > Nerophis > Nerophis ophidion. The sequence continues at coordinate 56,445,793 of NC_084623.1, read as the reverse complement.
ATTTAACCGATTATTTAATAAATGTAATATTATTAGAAAAATATAAATATAATATAGTTATTTATTTATTAAATATATGAAATACATTATTAAATGAATAGTTATTTATATTTTAAAATTAATAGTTTAATAAATTAATGAAATGACTAAATTGATTAGGTTTGAAATTTAATTTAATCATTTAATCAATGATATCAATATTTAATGAATTATTTCTGAAATGGATCATTGATTTCATTATTTCATGATTTAACCGATTATTTATTAAATATAATACAATTATAAAAATATAATGTAATTATGTATTTATTAAATATATGTTTTAAAATATTAAATTGTGAAATTATGAAATTCATAATTTATTGAATTGATTAAAAGTAAAAAAAAATATTAAAAACGATTAGATGTATTTTTTCATTAAAAAAATATAATTATAATATAATTAATAACAAAAAGTAATGATCTGAATATTCATTTCATTTTGTCCTAATTGGCCCTCCGTAGATTGTCTTGTTTGCACTTGGGTATGAGTAGTTGAAGTACCGTACACCGCGTCTTTGAAACAGGAGTTCAGAACATTCCGAGCTACATCCAAATATGTCAAGAATGATGATGACTGTGAAGATGATGACTGTGAAGATGATGACTGTGAAGATGATGACTGTGAGGATGATGACTGTGAAGATGACTGTGAAGATGATGACTGTGAAGATGATGACTGTGAAGATGATGACTGTGAAGATGATGACTGTGAGGATGATGACTGTGAAGATGATGACTGTGAAGATGATGACTGTGAAGATGACGACTGTGAAGATGATGACTGTGAAGATGATGACTGTGAGGATGATGACTGTGAAGATGACTGTGAAGATGATGACTGTGAAGATGATGACTGTGAAGATGATGACTGTGAAGATGATGACTGTGAGGATGATGACTGTGAAGATGATGACTGTGAAGATGATGACTGTGAAGATGATGACTGTGAAGATGACGACTGTGAAGATGATGACTGTGAAGATGATGACTGTGAAGATGATGACTGTGAAGATGACGACTGTGAAGATGATGACTGTGAGGATGATGACTGTGAAGATGATGAGTGTGAAGATGATGACTGTGAGGATGACGACTGTGAAGATGACGACTGTGAAGATGATGACTGTGAAGATGATGACTGTGAAGATGACGACTGTGAAGATGACGACTGTGAGGATGATGACTGTGAAGATGATGACTGTGAAGATGATGACTGTGAGGATGACGACTGTGAAGATGACGACTGTGAAGATGATGACTGTGAAGATGATGACTGTGAAGATGACGACTGTGAAGATGATGACTGTGAAGATGACGACTGTGAGGATGATGACTGTGAAGATGACGACTGTGAAGATGACGACTGTGAGGATGACGACTGTGAGGATGATGACTGTGAAGATGATGACTGTGAAGATGATGACTGTGAAGATGATGACTGTGAAGATGACGACTGTGAAGATGACGACTGTGAAGATGACGACTGTGAAGATGACGACTGTGAAGATGACGACTGTGAGGATTATGTCTGTGAGGATGATGACTGTGAAGATGATGACTGTGAAGATGATGACTGTGAAGATGATGTCTGTGAAGATGATGACTGTGAAGATGACTGTGAAGATGATGACTGTGAAGATGACGACTGTGAAGATGATGACTGTGAAGATGATGACTGTGAAGATGACGACTGTGAAGATGACGACTGTGAGGATTGTCTGTGAAGATGACGACTGTGAAGATGACGACTGTGAAGATGACGACTGTGAAGATGATGACTGTGAAGATGTTGACTGTGAAGATGATGACTGTGAAGATGATGACTGTGAAGATGTTGACTGTGAAGATGATGACTGTGAAGATGATGACTGTGAAGATGATGACTGTGAAGATGATGACTGTGAAGATGTTGACTGTGAAGATGTTGACTGTGAAGATGATGACTGTGAAGATAATAACTGTGAAGATGATAACTGTGAAGATGTTGACTGTGAAGATGATGACTGTGAAGATGTTGACTGTGAAGATGATGACTGTGAAGATGATGACTGTGAAGATGATGACTGTGAAGATGATGACTGTGAGGATGATGACTGTGAAGATGATGACTGTGAAGATGATGACTGTGAAGATGATGACTGTGAAGATGATGACTGTGAAGATGATGACTGTGAAGATGATGACTGTGAAGATGATGACTGTGAAGATGTTGACTGTGAAGATGTTGACTGTGAAGATGATGACTGTGAAGATAATAACTGTGAAGATGATAACTGTGAAGATGTTGACTGTGAAGATGATGACTGTGAAGATGTTGACTGTGAAGATGATGACTGTGAAGATGACTGTGAAGATGATGACTGTGAAGATGATGACTGTGAGGATGATGACTGTGAAGATGATGACTGTGAAGATGATGACTGTGAAGATGATGACTGTGAGGATGATGACTGTGAAGATGATGACTGTGAAGATGTTGACTGTGAAGATGATGACTGTGAAGATGATAACTGTGAAGATGTTGACTGTGAAGATGATGACTGTGAAGATGTTGACTGTGAAGATGTTGACTGTGAAGATGATGACTGTGAAGATGGTGACTGTGAAGATGATGACTGTGAAGATGATGACTGTGAAGATGATGACTGTGAAGATGATGACTGTGAAGATGATGAGTGTGAAGATGATGACTGTGAAGATGATGACTTTGAGGATGATGACTGTGAAGATGATGACTGTGAAGATGATGACTGTGAAGATGGTGACTGTGAAGATGATGACTGTGAAGATGATAACTGTGAAGATGTTGACTGTGAAGATGATGACTGTGAAGATGATAACTGTGAAGATGTTGACTGTGAAGATGATGACTGTGAAGATGTTGACTGTGAAGATGTTGACTGTGAAGATGATGACTGTGAAGATGGTGACTGTGAAGATGATGACTGTGAAGATGATGACTGTGAAGATGATGACTGTGAAGATGATGACTGTGAAGATGATGAGTGTGAAGATGATGACTGTGAAGATGATGACTTTGAGGATGATGACTGTGAAGATGATGACTGTGAAGATGATGACTGTGAAGATGGTGACTGTGAAGATGATGTCTGTGAAGATGATGACTGTGAAGATGATGACTGTGAAGATGATGACTGTGAAGATGATGACTGTGAAGATAATGACTGTGAAGATGGTGACTGTGAAGATGATGTCTGTGAAGATGATGACTGTGAAGATGATGACTGTGAAGATGATGACTGTGAAGATGACGACTGTGAAGATGATGACTGTGAAGATGATGACTGTGAAGATGATGACTTTGAGGATGATGACTGTGAAGATGATGACTGTGAAGATGATGACTGTGAAGATGGTGACTGTGAAGATGATGTCTGTGAAGATGATGACTGTGAAGATGATGACTGTGAAGATGATGACTGTGAAGATGATGACTGTGAAGATGACGACTGTGAAGATGACGACTGTGAAGATGACGACTGTGAAGATGACGACTGTGAAGATGATGACTGTGAAGATGATGACTGTGAAGATGATGACTGTGAAGATGATGACTTTGAGGATGATGACTGTGAAGATGATGACTGTGAGGATGATGACTGTGAAGATGATGACTGTGAAGATGATGACTGTGAAGATGACGACTGTGAAGATGACGACTGTGAAGATGATGACTGTGAAGATGATGACTGTGAAGATGATGACTGTGAAGATGACGACTGTGAAGATGATGACTGTGAAGATGATGACTGTGAAGATGTTGACTGTGAAGATGACTGTGAAGATGTTGACTGTGAAGATGACGACTGTGAAGATGACGACTGTGAAGATGTTGACTGTGAAGATGTTGACTGTGAAGATGATGACTGTGAAGATGATGACTGTGAAGATGATGACTGTGAGGATGACGACTGTGAAGATGACGACTGCGAGGATGATGACTGCGAGGATGATGACTGTGAGGATGATGACTGTGAGGATGATGACTGTGAGGATGATGACTGTGAGGATGACGACTGTGAAGATGATGACTGTGAAGATGATGACTGTGAAGATGATGTCTGTGAAGATGATGACTGTGAAGATGATGACTGTGAAGATGATGACTGTGAAGATGATGACTGTGAAGATGATGACTGTGAAGATGATGACTGTGAAGATGACTGTGAAGATGATGACTGTGAAGATGATGACTGTGAAGATGATGACTGTGAAGATGACTGTGAAGATGATGACTGTGAAGATGGTGACTGTGAAGATGATGACTGTGAAGATGATGACTGTGAAGATGATGAGTGTGAAGATGATGACTGTGAAGATGATGACTGTGAAGATGACGACTGTGAAGATGATGACTGTGAAGATGATGACTGTGAAGATGATGACTGTGAAGATGATGACTGTGAGGACGATGACTGTGAGGATGATGACTGTGAAGATGATGACTGTGAAGATGATGACTGTGAGGATGATGACTGTGAGGATAATGACTGTGAAGATGATGACTGTGAAGATGATGACTGTGAAGATGATGACTGTGAGGATGATGACTGTGAAGATGATGACTGTGAAGATGATGACTTTGAGGATGATGACTGTGAAGATGATGACTGTGAAGATGATGACTGTGAAGATGGTGACTGTGAAGATGATGTCCGTGAAGATGATGACTGTGAAGATGATGACTGTGAAGATGATGACTGTGAAGATGATGACTGTGAAGATGATGACTGTGAAGATGACGACTGTGAAGATGACGACTGTGAAGATGACGACTGTGAAGATGACGACTGTGAAGATGACTGTGAAGATGATGACTGTGAAGATGATGACTGTGAAGATGATGACTGTGAAGATGATGACTGTGAAGATGATGACTTTGAGGATGATGACTGTGAAGATGATGACTGTGAGGATGATGACTGTGAAGATGATGACTGTGAAGATGATGACTGTGAAGATGACGACTGTGAAGATGATGACTGTGAAGATGATGACTGTGAAGATGATGACTGTGAAGATGATGACTGTGAAGATGATGACTGTGAAGATGATGACTGTGAAGATGATGACTGTGAAGATGACGACTGTGAAGATGACGACTGTGAAGATGATGACTGTGAAGATGTTGACTGTGAAGATGATGACTGTGAAGATGTTGACTGTGAAGATGACGACTGTGAAGATGACGACTGTGAAGATGACGACTGTGAAGATGTTGACTGTGAAGATGTTGACTGTGAAGATGATGACTGTGAAGATGATGACTGTGAAGATGATGACTGTGAGGATGACGACTGTGAAGATGACGACTGCGAGGATGACGACTGTGAAGATGATGACTGTGAAGATGTTGACTGTGAAGATGACGACTGTGAAGATGATGACTGTGAAGATGATGACTGTGAAGATGATGACTGTGAAGATGATGACTGTGAAGATGTTGACTGTGAAGATGATGACTGTGAAGATGATAACTGTGAAGATGATGACTGTGAAGATGTTGACTGTGAAGATGATGACTGTGAAGATGATGACTGTGAAGATGATGACTGTGAAGATGATGAATGTGAAGATGATGACTGTGAGGACGATGACTGTGAAGATGATGACTGTGAAGATGATGACTGTGAAGATGATGACTGTGAGGATGATGACTGTGAAGATGATGACTGTGAAGATGTTGACTGTGAAGATGACTGTGAAGATGATAACTGTGAAGATGTTGACTGTGAAGATGATGACTGTGAAGATGTTGACTGTGAAGATGTTGACTGTGAAGATGATGACTGTGAAGATGATGACTGTGAAGATGATGACTGTGAAGATGATGACTGTGAAGATGTTGACTGTGAAGATGATGACTGTGAAGATGATGACTGTGAAGATGTTGACTGTGAAGATGATGACTGTGAAGATGATGACTGTGAAGATGATGACTGTGAAGATGATGACTGTGAAGATGTTGACTGTGAAGATGTTGACTGTGAAGATGATGACTGTGAAGATAATAACTGTGAAGATGATAACTGTGAAGATGTTGACTGTGAAGATGATGACTGTGAAGATGTTGACTGTGAAGATGATGACTGTGAAGATGATGACTGTGAAGATGATGACTGTGAAGATGATGACTGTGAAGATGATGACTGTGAAGATGATGACTGTGAAGATGATGACTGTGAAGATGATGACTGTGAAGATGATGACTGTGAAGATGATGACTGTGAAGATGTTGACTGTGAAGATGTTGACTGTGAAGATGATGACTGTGAAGATAATAACTGTGAAGATGATAACTGTGAAGATGTTGACTGTGAAGATGATGACTGTGAAGATGTTGACTGTGAAGATGATGACTGTGAAGATGACTGTGAAGATGATGACTGTGAAGATGATGACTGTGAGGATGATGACTGTGAAGATGATGACTGTGAAGATGATGACTGTGAAGATGATGACTGTGAGGATGATGACTGTGAAGATGTTGACTGTGAAGATGTTGACTGTGAAGATGATGACTGTGAAGATGATAACTGTGAAGATGTTGACTGTGAAGATGATGACTGTGAAGATGTTGACTGTGAAGATGATGACTGTGAAGATGGTGACTGTGAAGATGATGACTGTGAAGATGATGACTGTGAAGATGATGACTGTGAAGATGATGACTGTGAAGATGATGAGTGTGAAGATGATGACTGTGAAGATGATGACTTTGAGGATGATGACTGTGAAGATGATGACTGTGAAGATGATGACTGTGAAGATGGTGACTGTGAAGATGATGACTGTGAAGATGATAACTGTGAAGATGTTGACTGTGAAGATGATGACTGTGAAGATGATAACTGTGAAGATGTTGACTGTGAAGATGATGACTGTGAAGATGTTGACTGTGAAGATGTTGACTGTGAAGATGATGACTGTGAAGATGGTGACTGTGAAGATGATGACTGTGAAGATGATGACTGTGAAGATGATGACTGTGAAGATGATGACTGTGAAGATGATGAGTGTGAAGATGATGACTGTGAAGATGATGACTTTGAGGATGATGACTGTGAAGATGATGACTGTGAAGATGATGACTGTGAAGATGGTGACTGTGAAGATGATGTCTGTGAAGATGATGACTGTGAAGATGATGACTGTGAAGATGATGACTGTGAAGATGATGACTGTGAAGATAATGACTGTGAAGATGGTGACTGTGAAGATGATGTCTGTGAAGATGATGACTGTGAAGATGATGACTGTGAAGATGATGACTGTGAAGATGACGACTGTGAAGATGATGACTGTGAAGATGATGACTGTGAAGATGATGACTTTGAGGATGATGACTGTGAAGATGATGACTGTGAAGATGATGACTGTGAAGATGGTGACTGTGAAGATGATGTCTGTGAAGATGATGACTGTGAAGATGATGACTGTGAAGATGATGACTGTGAAGATGATGACTGTGAAGATGACGACTGTGAAGATGACGACTGTGAAGATGACGACTGTGAAGATGACGACTGTGAAGATGACGACTGTGAAGATGATGACTGTGAAGATGATGACTGTGAAGATGATGACTTTGAGGATGATGACTGTGAAGATGATGACTGTGAGGATGATGACTGTGAAGATGATGACTGTGAAGATGATGACTGTGAAGATGACGACTGTGAAGATGACGACTGTGAAGATGATGACTGTGAAGATGATGACTGTGAAGATGATGACTGTGAAGATGACGACTGTGAAGATGATGACTGTGAAGATGATGACTGTGAAGATGTTGACTGTGAAGATGACTGTGAAGATGTTGACTGTGAAGATGACGACTGTGAAGATGACGACTGTGAAGATGTTGACTGTGAAGATGATGACTGTGAAGATGATGACTGTGAAGATGATGACTGTGAGGATGACGACTGTGAAGATGACGACTGCGAGGATGATGACTGCGAGGATGATGACTGTGAGGATGATGACTGTGAGGATGATGACTGTGAGGATGATGACTGTGAGGATGACGACTGTGAAGATGATGACTGTGAAGATGATGACTGTGAAGATGATGTCTGTGAAGATGATGACTGTGAAGATGATGACTGTGAAGATGATGACTGTGAAGATGATGACTGTGAAGATGATGACTGTGAAGATGACTGTGAAGATGATGACTGTGAAGATGATGACTGTGAAGATGATGACTGTGAAGATGACTGTGAAGATGATGACTGTGAAGATGGTGACTGTGAAGATGATGACTGTGAAGATGATGACTGTGAAGATGATGAGTGTGAAGATGATGACTGTGAAGATGATGACTGTGAAGATGACGACTGTGAAGATGATGACTGTGAAGATGATGACTGTGAAGATGATGACTGTGAAGATGATGACTGTGAGGATGATGACTGTGAGGATGATGACTGTGAAGATGATGACTGTGAAGATGATGACTGTGAGGATGATGACTGTGAGGATAATGACTGTGAAGATGATGACTGTGAAGATGATGACTGTGAAGATGATGACTGTGAGGATGATGACTGTGAAGATGATGACTGTGAAGATGATGACTTTGAGGATGATGACTGTGAAGATGATGACTGTGAAGATGATGACTGTGAAGATGGTGACTGTGAAGATGATGTCCGTGAAGATGATGACTGTGAAGATGATGACTGTGAAGATGATGACTGTGAAGATGATGACTGTGAAGATGATGACTGTGAAGATGACGACTGTGAAGATGACGACTGTGAAGATGACGACTGTGAAGATGACGACTGTGAAGATGACGACTGTGAAGATGACTGTGAAGATGATGACTGTGAAGATGATGACTGTGAAGATGATGACTGTGAAGATGATGACTGTGAAGATGATGACTTTGAGGATGATGACTGTGAAGATGATGACTGTGAGGATGATGACTGTGAAGATGATGACTGTGAAGATGATGACTGTGAAGATGACGACTGTGAAGATGATGACTGTGAAGATGATGACTGTGAAGATGATGACTGTGAAGATGATGACTGTGAAGATGATGACTGTGAAGATGACGACTGTGAAGATGACGACTGTGAAGATGATGACTGTGAAGATGTTGACTGTGAAGATGATGACTGTGAAGATGTTGACTGTGAAGATGACGACTGTGAAGATGACGACTGTGAAGATGACGACTGTGAAGATGTTGACTGTGAAGATGTTGACTGTGAAGATGATGACTGTGAAGATGATGACTGTGAAGATGATGACTGTGAGGATGACGACTGTGAAGATGACGACTGCGAGGATGACGACTGTGAAGATGATGACTGTGAGGATGATGACTGTGAGGATGATGACTGTGAGGATGATGACTGTGAGGATGACGACTGTGAAGATGATGACTGTGAAGATGAAGACTGTGAAGATGATGTCTGTGAAGATGATGACTTTGAGGATGATGACTGTGAAGATGATGACTGTGAAGATGATGACTGTGAAGATGGTGACTGTGAAGATGATGTCTGTGAAGATGATGACTGTGAAGATGATGACTGTGAAGATGATGACTGTGAAGATGATGTCTGTGAAGATGATGACTGTGAAGATGATGACTGTGAAGATGACTGTGAAGATGATGACTGTGAAGATGATGACTGTGAAGATGATGACTGTGAAGATGATGACTGTGAAGATGATGACTGTGAAGATGATGACTGTGAAGATGATGACTGTGAAGATGATGACTGTGAAGATGACGACTGTGAAGATGATGACTGTGAAGATGATGACTGTGAAGATGATGACTGTGAGGATGATGACTGTGAGGATGATGACTGTGAAGATGATGACTGTGAAGATGATGACTGTGAAGATGATGACTGTGAGGATGATGACTGTGAAGATGATGACTGTGAAGATGACGACTGTGAAGATGATGACTGTGAAGATGATGACTGTGAAGATGATGACTGTGAGGATGATGACTGTGAGGATGATGACTGTGAAGATGATGACTGTGAAGATGATGACTGTGAAGATGATGACTGTGAGGATGATGACTGTGAAGATGATGACTGTGAAGATGATGACTGTGAAGATGATGACTGTGAAGATGATGACTGTGAGGATGATGACTGTGAAGATGATGACTGTGAAGATGATGACTGTGAGGATGATGACTGTGAGGATGATGACCTTGTGCTTGTGTCCCCGCAGGACATGAGGAAACATGTGATGCTGACCCTGCTGGACACGGAGAGGTCCTACGTGGACTCCCTGCGTACGCTCACTCAGGTACTCGCCTTCTTCTGTTTTCTTCCTGCCAACAAAGAAGGTTCTCCTTAATCCACTTAACCTGCGTCCCCATAATCTGCCGAGCTGTGGTCAGCGTGATCATTGGCCCCGCCTTCCGGCGCTTGGGGCGGTACAGCTCGCTTGGTAGAGCAACTTGAGGGGTCCTGGTTCGATCCCCGCTTCTGCCGTTGTGTCCTTGGGCAAGACACTTGACCCACCTGCGCCTAGTGCCACCCACACTGCTTTAAATGTAACTTAGGTCTCTCTCGGCTTTCACGACTTTGAGTCACTAGAGAAAAGTGCTATATAAATACAATGCACTGCACGCGCGCGCGCACGCACGCGCGTTCGCACTCACGCACGCACAGTCACACGCACGCACACTTGTTTGAACGCACGCGCACTTGTTTGCATGCACGCACGCTTGCACTCACGCACGCACGCTCACGCACGAACACATGCACGCACGCACACTCGCACGCAAGCTTGTTCGCACGCACGCTCGCACGCACACTTGTTTGCACGCACGCACACTTGTTTGCACGCACGCAGGCTTGCACTCACTCACGCATGCATGCACGCACATTCACGCACGAACACATGCACGCACGCACACTCGCACGCAAGCTTGTTCCCAGGCACACTCGCACGCACGCTCGCACTCACGCACGCACACTTGTTCGCAGGCACGCACACACACTTTTTTGCATGCACGCACGCACACTTGTTTGCATGCACACACACACCATTCACGCACGAACACGTGCACGCACGCACACTCGCACGCAAGCCAGTTCGCACGCACACTCGCACGCACGCACGCACACTTGTTTGCATGCACACTCGCACGCACGCTTGTTTGCATGCACGCACGCTTGCACTCACGCACGCATGCACGCACATGCACGCACGAACACATGCACGCATGCACACTCGCATGCACGCTTGTTCGCACGCACACTTGCACGCACGCTCGCATGCTTATTCGCACGCACACTTGCACGCACGCACGCACTCTCGCACTCACGCACGCTTATTCGCACGCACACTTGCACGCACGCACACTTGTTGGCACGCACGCACACTTGTTTGCATGCACGCACGCCTGCACGCATGCACGCACATTAACGCACACACACATGCACGCACGCACACTCGCACGCAAGCTTGTTCGCACGCATGCACGCTTATTCGCACGCACACTCGCACGCACGCTCGCACTCACGCACGCACACTTGCACGCACGCACACTTGTTTGCATGCACGCACGCTTGCACTCACGCACGCATGCACGCACACTCACGCAGGCACACTCGCACGCAAGCTTGTTCGCATGCATGCACGCACGCACGCTTATTCGCACGCACACTTGATCGCACGCACGCGCACTCAATACGCTCGTTCTTACGCAAGGGGCGGCATAGCTCAGTTGGTAGAGTGGCCGTGCCAGCAACTTGAGGGTTCCAGGTTCGATCCCAGCTTCCGCCAGCCAAGTCACTGCCGTTGTGTCCTTGGGCAAGACACTTTACCCACCTGCTCCCAGTGCCACCCACACTGCTTTAAATGGAACTTAGATATTGGCTTTCACTCTGTAAAAGCGCTTTGAGTCACTAGAGAAAAGCGCTATATAAATATCATTGACTTCAGCTGGGTTGCTAGAGACCAAAGAGTGATGCTGAGATGTATTCAGCGACACATCAGACACTTTCATGTGTTCTCAAAGTGACTTTCATGTGTTGGCGTCCAGCTGATGTTGACATTTCGTGTCACGTGACTTTCTGTGACGCCGTCCCACAAACCCGCCATTCATTAATAAACGTCCAGAGCGTCCAAAACATACAAAACCGTTTTAAACCCCTTCAGAATCGTAGTTGGAACGGCGAAAATGCAGGGAAAAAACATGAGTGATATTTGAAACAGAAATAAAATAAACAACTAACAAGAAAAAACAGGAATGAGTTGAGATTTTAACCACAAAAAGTCATAGTTGAAATATTAATGAGCGAATTTATTGATGCAAGTTTCAAGAGAAAATATTATTTTAAAAGTAAATATTGAAAAAAAATTATTCAAATAAAATAAAGCAATAGGTAACAAAAACACAGTCGTAGATAAAACATTTATTTGTGCAGAAAAAGTAAGTGAGAGACTTAAATGATGCAACGTTCTTTATAAAATATATATTTATTCATGTATTTTTTTTTATATTACGTAAATAAACAAAAATCCAAAAATAGATAACAGAAATTGACTGCAATTTTAACCCTCAGTCGTAATTAAAATATACATTTTAGACAACTAAAAATATGTAATTAGAGTTTAATAATGCAACTTCCGTTAAAAAAAACATGTATTTTTTCAAGTAAATATATAAAAAAATGCAAATAAAAAAATAATAGAAAATGGATAACAGGAATCGACTTCAATTTCAACCCTCATAGTAGTTAAAATATATAAATTGTACATGATTACAAAAACTGAGTGAACATAATGATACAATTTTTTATTTGAATAAAATTATTTTAGAAATAAACAAATAACATGAAGAAAATAGTTAAAGCAATGAGTTTGGATTTTAACCACAAAAAGTTTTCTGTAAAATATTAACTGTACAGAAAAAAAATAAATGAGTGAATTTAATCTAAGTTTCAATGGAAAAATATTATCTAAAATGTAAATATTCTAAAAATAATACACATATATATGTATATATATTTTATTTTATTTATTTATTA
>NC_084623.1:56397699-56430199 GCF_033978795.1 Nerophis ophidion | reverse complement strand
CTCTACAGAACTGTTTCATGAGGGGTTCCCTCAATCAAATCTCCTGATGATTGAGGGAACCCCTCATGAAACAGTTCTGTACAGATGAAATAGTCTTGTGATTTTTTTCCCAAACATATATATATATATATATATATATATATATATATACAAACATAAATGTTTTTTTGTTTTTTGTTGTTGTTATTGGGACGGGGAAAAAAATATAAATATTTAAAAAAAATTCAAGCGAAAAAAAACCAAATATTTATATATGTGTGTTTGTATGTTTATTTTTTATTTTATTTTTCAAATATATATATATATTTTTTTTCAGGTGGAAAAAAAAAAGTATTAAGCTAGCTTAGCGGTTAGCTTAGCTATTAGCTGCTCCCAGCTTGCTCTCCGTGTGTAACATGTGTAGCCTCGTCCTCCAGTGATAATCCTACTTAAGATACAAAGACATGTATTAAATTTTGCCCCAACGCAGTGTATTATTATTATTAGCTCAGGGGAGTGGCTCCACACTGTGTATGGAGACACACTATTAGCTGCTAGCCGCTTGTCAGTCGGTAGGGAAAATATCAATTGATTAATTGTATAGTTAATGTATGAATTAATTAATGACATATTTATGTATTTATTTCTAATTGTAATTAAATAATTAATGACACCTTTAAGTGGTGTTTGGGATTGGCATTAAAAGGCATTAATTGATGATCACATACTTTTTTACAAAAAAAAAATGTCAGATAACAATCGATCTGCACATTCTTAAAACAATCAGTGTAAAAACTACTAAATGTCAACAACTAAATGTCCAAAAGTAAGCATTTGTGTAGTGGATATAAAAGTGTCACATGTCTCGCAAACATCCAACCCAGCGACACTATCTTCCCGCCTTTTTTCATTCTTTTGGTTACCTTCTCTGTGCTGATTGGCCGAGAGCGACCATAAGACGGCTGTGTTGGTTTTTTTTTTTCTTCATTCTGACTCTGTAGCGACCCGGCCAATATTTCCCATGACCCGACGTGAAGTCGGAAAAATCACGGCAGGCCCGAGCGTTCCTTCTGAATAACAGAAATAGTTTGACATTTGCTTTGCTTTCCGTACAAGTGTCGCGACGTTCTCGCTGGAAGAGCAGACGACTTGACGGCCCGTCAAAGAGGCCATTTTTCCCGCTTATTGTGGAAAGAAAAACAGGTCAGGGATATTTTGTGTGTTTACGGAGAGAACATAAAGTATGTCATTTTCTCCAAAATGACAGGAGGAGGGGGAAAAAAAAGCTATTTTATTTTGAGGCTTTTTATTCATGCACTTTGCCAGCTAAAACTTGTTAAACACTCTTTGCACAGATTGCAAGGTTTACTGCACACTTTGTACTTTTATGGTATTGTCACTTTTTTTCCCTTCTCTCCATCTTCTGTTGTTGTCGGTTTTTATGGAAGCGGTTAGCATGTCAGCACTCGCCCAAATAAAACAAATATAGAGGCTCAAATAGGACAGAATGAAATATATAAATATATCTGTAAATAACCACTAAATTACATATAGATAAATAAATATTAAATTCATCTAATGTAAATTTAATTCATGTATTATCTATACAATTAATTATCAAAATATTTAGTTAAGTATGTCAATATTTAATTAATTATTTCATTTTATTTTTTACATTTATTTTTTTATTTTTTTCATATTTCACAATTTAATAATTATACAATTATTTGATAAACACATTTGTAAATTTTTATTTTTAAATTTTTTGCATATTTTACAATCTAATAATTACTGTATACAATTATTTAATAAACTAATTTATGAATAAATAAAATAACCACCAAATTAAATCCATGATTCATTAATCTAATGTAAATTAAATGTCTGTATTAACCGTACAATTATTTCAATATTTAGTTAATTATGTTAATATTTAATTCATTATTTAATTATTTCACTTTATTTTTTACATTACTTTTTTCTAATTTTTTTCATATTTCACCATTTAGTTTTTAAATTCATTTTTTAAATTTTTTTCATACTTCACAATTTAATAATTATATAATTATTTAATAAACACATTTATAAATTTATAAATTTGTATTTTTAAATTTTTTGCATATTTTACAATCTAATAATTACTGTATACAATTATTTAATAAACAAATTTACAAATAAATAAAATAACCACTAAATTAAATCCATGATTCATTAATCTAATGTAAATTAAATGTATGTATTAACCGTACAATTAATTATTTCAATATTTAGTTAATTATGTTAATATTTAATTAATAATTAAATTATTCCACTTTATTTTTTTACATTTTTCAAATGTTTTTCATATTTCACAATTTAATAATTGTACAACTATTTAATAAACACAATTTATTAAATAAAAAATAACCACTAAATTAAATGCATGATTCATTAATCTAATGTACATTAAATGTACATATTAACTATACAATTAATTATTTCAATATTTAGTTAATTATGTCAATATGTAATTAATTATTTAATTCTGACCCTTTATTTTTTAAATTCGTTTTTCTATTTTTTCCATATTTCACAATTTAATAATTATACAATTATTTAATGAACACATTTATAAATAAAATGTATAAATAAATAAAATATCCACTAAATTAAATACATGTTTCATTAATCTAATGTAAATTAAATCGATATATTAACTATGCAATTAATTATTTCAATATTTAGTTTAATTAATCAATTAATTCTTTCATTTTACTTTTTAATTGTAGAATTTATTTTTTCTCATTTCTTTCATTTCACAATTTAATAATTATACAACTATTTATTTGACTATTTGACTAATTATTTCATAAACAACCTAATAAATATATATTATATTTTTTCCTCTCCAATTTCTATTGTTCCATCCATCTATCCACCTTCTTCTGCTTATCCGAGGTCGGGTCGCGGGGGCAGCAGCCTAAGCAGGAAGCCCAGACTTCCCTCTCTCCAACTTAAATGGATACATTTATATGAAATAAATTGTGATTTACAACAGGCAGCACAAATTTGTCCCATTATTTCCTTCCACTCCAGGATGTGATATCAGGTGATACGTGCATACATGTGATATCAGGAGATACTGTATATGCACACATGTGATATCAAGTGATATATGTACACATGTGATATCAAGTGATATATGCACACATGTGCTATTAGGTGATATATGCACGCATTATCAGGTGATATATGCACACAGGTGATATCAGGCGACATATGCACGTGTGATATCAGGTGATATATCCACACAGGTGATATCAGGTGATATATGCACACATGTGATATCAGGTGATATATCCACACAGGTGATATATGCACACATGTGATATCAGGCGACATATGCACGTGTGATATCAGGTGATATATCCACACAGGTGATATCAGGTGATATATGCACACATGTAATATCAGGTGATATATGCACACAGGTGATATCAGGCGACATATGCACGTGTGATATCAGGTGATATATCCACACGTGATATCAAGTGATATATGCACACATGTGATATCAGGTGATATATCCACATAGGTGATATCAGGTGATATATGCACACATGTGATATCAGGTGATATATGCACACAGGTGATATCAGGTGATATATGCACACATGTAATATCAGGTGATATATGCACACAGGTGATATCAGGCGACATATGCACGTGTGATATCAGGTGATATATCCACACAGGTGATATCAGGTGATATATGCACACGTGTGATATCAGGTGATATATGCACATGTAATATCAGGTGATGTATGCACACATGTGATACCAGGTGATATATGCACACAGGTGATATCAGGTGAATTATGCACACTTGATATCAGGTGATAAATGCACAGAAGTGATATCATGTGATATATGCATACAAGTGATATCAGGTGATATATGCACACAGGTGATATCAGGTGATATATGCATACAAGTGATGTATGCACACAGGTGATATCAGGTGACATATGCACACAGGTGATATATGCAGACAAGTGATATCAGGTGATATATGCACACCTGACCTTTGGTGCCCTCTGTCTCGTCCCCCAGTTCTCCAAAGAGACACTTGCCAACATGTACTCCGCCTACATCGACAACTTTCTAAATGCCAAAGATGCTGTTCGGGTGGCGAAGGAGGCCAAGCCAGCCTTTCACAAGTTTCTGGAGGTGAGAGACAAAAATACTTGTTTTATATACTTACACACATATATATATACATATATATACAGGACTGTCTCAGAAAATTAGAATATTGTGATATGGTGTTATGGATGCCCAGGATGCTTCAATAGCGGCCTTCAGCTCATTTGCATTATTGGGTCTGGTGTCTTTCAGCTTCTTCTTCACAATACCCCACACATTCTCTATGAGGTTCAGGTCAGGAGAGTTGGCAGAACAATGGAGGACAGTAATGCCATGGTCAGTACACCAGTTACTGCTGGTTTTGGCACTGTGGGCAGGTGCCAGATCATGCTGGAAAATGAAATCCTCATCTCCATAGAGCTTTACAACAGATACAGCTACAATAGCCGTATTCCCGTGGTCAAGCCACTCCTGAACTCAAGACAACGCAAGAAGCGTCTGACTGACGGACAGTTGCAGACTTGTCCAGAGTCCTGTTTTCAGACGAAAGCAAATGTTGTATTTCATTTGGAAGTCAAGGCGCTATAGTCTGGAGGAAGGCTGGAGAGAAGCAAAATCCAAGTTGCTTGAAATCCAGTGTGTTCCCTCAGTTTGGGGAGCCATGTCAGCTGCTGGTTTTGGTCCACTGTGTTTCATCAAGTCCAGAGTCAATGCAGCTGTGTACATGCTTCCATCTGTTGTAAAGCTCTATTTTCCAGCATGATCTGGCACCTGCCCACAGGGCCAAAACCAGCAGTAACTGGTGTACTGACCATGGCATTACTGTCCTCCATTGTTCTGCCAAACTCTCCTGACCTGAGCCCCATAGAGAGTTTGTGGGGTTATTGTGAAGAATAAGCTGAAAGACACCAGACCCAATAATGCAAATGAGCTAAAGGCTGCTATTGAAGCATCCTGGGCATCCATAACAGCTCAGCAATGCCACAGGTCGATTGCCTCCATGCCACGCCGCACTGATGCAGTAATCCATGCAAAAGGATTCCCAAACAAGTACTGAGTGCATTAATTGACACTTTCAAATGTTTAATTTTGTTTTTCTGTTATAAATCTTTGTTTTTTCTTAGTTTTAGGAAATATTCAAATTTTTTTAGATAGGATTTTTGAGTTTTCTTAAGCTGTTTGCCATAATCAGCAATACTAAAATAATAAAAGGCTTGCGATATTTCAGTTGATGTGTAATGAATCCAGAATGTATGACATAGCTCGGTTGGTAGAGTGGCTGTACCAGCAACTTGAGGGTTGCAGGTTCGATTCCCGCTTGTGCCATCCTAGTCACTGCCGTTGTGCCCTTGGGCAAGACACTTGACCCACCTGCTCCCAGTGCCACCCACACTGGTTTAAATGGAACTTAGATATTGGGTGTGACTATGGAAAGCGCTTTGAGTCACTTGAGAAAAAGCGCTATATAAATATACTTCACTTCACATTTCCTTGTTTTTAGTTTCATTACAGAAAATAAAGGACTTTATCACAATATTCAAATTTTCTGAGACAGTCTTGTATATATACATGTACTGTATGTATTATATACATATATATATATATATATATATATATATATATATATATATATATATATATATATATATATATATATGTATGTATATATATATATATATATATGTATATATGTATATATATATATATATATATATGTATATATATATATATATATATATATGTATGTATATATATATATATGTATATGAATGTATGTATAGATATATGTATGCATATATATATATATATATATATATATATATGTGTATGTATGCATATATATATATATATATATATACATATAAATATATGTATGTATGGATATATGTATGTGTATATGTATGCATATATATATATATATATACATATAAATTTATGTATGTATAGATATATGTATGTATATAAGTATATGTATGTATATATGTATATGTATGTATATATGTATATGTATGTATGTATGTATATATGTTTGTATGTATGTATAAATACTGTATAAAAGTATGTATGTATGTAGCATAAGCGGTAGAAAATGGATGGATATATATATATATGTAAGTATATATGTATAAACTTACATATATATATATATATATATATATATATATATATATGTCAGTATATTTGTATGTAAGTGTGTATATATAAGTATATATGTATGTATATATACATATGTATATATATATATATATATATATATATATATGTATGTATGTACGTATGTATATATATGTATATATATATATATATATATGTATATATATATATATATATATATATATTGCCAAACATTGACATCTCCTGACAACGCCACCTTGTGGTGAAAGAGTAAAGTTTGCCATTGATCAGGTTCTTTTTTGGCATTTCCTCATCATGTTCTTCCTGCTTCCTTTCATCCCAAAGCAAAACATGCGTGAGAACAAAGAGAAGCAGGCTCTTGGAGACCTGATGATCAAACCCGTGCAGAGGATCCCAAGATATGAGCTCCTGGTGAAGGTAGTCCGAGGTCAGCCTCCTCCCTCTCCTTGCACCCCTTACCCACCCCTCCACCCCCTCCACCCCCCCTCTCTGCAGGATCTGCTGAAGCACACTCCAGAGGACCACCCGGACCACCCCTCCCTCCTGGACGCCCAGCGCGACATCAAGCGTCTGGCGGAGAAGATCAACAAAGGACGGCGCTCTGCCGAGGAGGCGGAGAAGGAGGCCAGGGTCATCCAGGAGATCGAGGCCCACATCGAGGGAGTGGAACATGTGAGATACTCTTCCAGGACTTTCATTTACAACCTGGAGCCACACCTACTTTGTTGGTTGCCATGGCGTCCAGGACTAGTGATTTAGAAGTAGCTGAAACACTGCCTACTGCGGATGGACCGTGTTTGAAAGCAGCTCTTTCATCGCTTTAAAGTATTTTTCAGTTTTGATTAATCATTCAATCAATCAATGTTTACTTAATGTAACAGTGAGAGTCCAGTCCATAGTGGATCTAACATAATAGAGAGAGTCCAGTCCATAGTGGATCTAACATAATAGTGAGAGTCCAGTCCATAGTGGATCTAACATAATAGAGAGAGTCCAGTCCATAGTGGATCTAACATAATAGTGAGAGTCCAGTCCATAGTGGATCTAACATAATAGAGAGAGTCCAGTCCATAGTGGATCTAACATAATAGTGAGAGTCCAGTCCATAGTGGATTCAACATAAAAATGAGAGTCCAGTCCATAGTGGATCTAACATAATAGTGAGAGTCCAGTCCATAGTGGATCTGCCATAATAGTGAGAGTCCAGTCCATAGTGGATCTAACATAATAGTGTGAGAGTCCAGTCCATAGTGGATCTAATATAATAGTGAGAGTCCAGTCCATAGTGGATCTAGCATAATAGTGAGAGTCCAGTCCATAGTGGATTTAACATAATAGTGTGAGAGTCCAGTCCATAGTGGATCTGCCATAATAGTGAGAGTCCAGTCCATAGTGGATCTAACATAATAGAGAGAGTCCAGTCCATAGTGGATCTAACATAATAGTGAAAGTCCAGTCCATAGAGGATCTAACATAATAGTGTGAGTCCAGTCCATAGTGGATCTCACATAATAGTGAGAGTCCAGTCCATAGTGGATCTGCCATAATAGTGAGAGTCCAGTCCATAGTGGATCTAACATAATAGTGTGAGAGTCCAGTCCATAGTGGATCTAATATAATAGTGAGAGTCCAGTCCATAGTGGATTTAACATAATAGTGTGAGAGTCCAGTCCATAGTGGATCTGCCATAATAGTGAGAGTCCAGTCCATAGTGGATCTAACATAATAGTGTGAGAGTCCAGTCCATAGTGGATCTGCCATAATAGTGAGAGTCCAGTCCATAGTGGATCTAGCATAATAGTGAGAGTCCAGTCCATAGTGGATTTAACATAATAGTGTGAGAGTCCAGTCCATAGTGGATCTGCCATAATAGTGAGAGTCCAGTCCATTGTGGATCTAACATAATAGTGTGAGAGTCCAGTTTATTGTGGATCTAACATAATATTGTGAGGGTCCAGTCCATAGTGGATCCAACATAATAGTGAGAGTCCAGTCCATAGTGGATCTAACATAATAGTGTGAGTCCAGTCCATAGTGGATCTAACATAATAGTGAGAGTCCAGTCCATAGTGGATCTAACATAATAGTGTGAGTCCAGTCCATAGTGGATCTAACATAATAGTAAGAGTCCAGTCCATAGTGGATCTAACATAATAGTGAGAGTCCAGTCCATAGTGGATCTAACATAATAGTGACAGTCCAGTCCATAGTGGATCTAAAATAATAGTGAGAGTCCAGTCCATAGTGGATCTAATATAATAGTGAGAGTCCAGTCCATAGTGGATCTAACATAATAGTGAGAGTCCAGTCCATAGTGGATCTAACATAATAGTGTGAGAGTCCAGTCCATAGTGGATCTAACATAATAGTGAGAGTCCAGTCCATAGTGGATCTAACATAATAGTGAGAGTCCAGTCCATAATGGATCTAACATAATAGTGAGAGTCCAGTCCATTGTGGATCTAACAAAATAGTGAGAGTCCAGTCCATAGTGGATCTAACATAATAGTGAAAGTCCAGTCCATAGAGGATCTAACATAATAGTGTGAGTCCAGTCCATAGTGGATCTCACATAATAGTGAGAGTCCAGTCCATAGTGGATCTGCCATAATAGTGAGAGTCCAGTCCATAGTGGATCTAACATAATAGTGTGAGAGTCCAGTCCATAGTGGATCTAATATAATAGTGAGAGTCCAGTCCATAGTGGATTTAACATAATAGTGTGAGAGTCCAGTCCATAGTGGATCTGCCATAATAGTGAGAGTCCAGTCCATAGTGGATCTAACATAATAGTGTGAGAGTCCAGTCCATAGTGGATCTGCCATAATAGTGAGAGTCCAGTCCATAGTGGATCTAGCATAATAGTGAGAGTCCAGTCCATAGTGGATTTAACATAATAGTGTGAGAGTCCAGTCCATAGTGGATCTGCCATAATAGTGAGAGTCCAGTCCATTGTGGATCTAACATAATAGTGTGAGAGTCCAGTTTATTGTGGATCTAACATAATATTGTGAGGGTCCAGTCCATAGTGGATCCAACATAATAGTGAGAGTCCAGTCCATAGTGGATCTAACATAATAGTGTGAGTCCAGTCCATAGTGGATCTAACATAATAGTGAGAGTCCAGTCCATAGTGGATCTAACATAATAGTGTGAGTCCAGTCCATAGTGGATCTAACATAATAGTAAGAGTCCAGTCCATAGTGGATCTAACATAATAGTGAGAGTCCAGTCCATAGTGGATCTAACATAATAGTGACAGTCCAGTCCATAGTGGATCTAAAATAATAGTGAGAGTCCAGTCCATAGTGGATCTAATATAATAGTGAGAGTCCAGTCCATAGTGGATCTAACATAATAGTGAGAGTCCAGTCCATAGTGGATCTAACATAATAGTGTGAGAGTCCAGTCCATAGTGGATCTAACATAATAGTGAGAGTCCAGTCCATAGTGGATCTAACATAATAGTGAGAGTCCAGTCCATAATGGATCTAACATAATAGTGAGAGTCCAGTCCATTGTGGATCTAACAAAATAGTGAGAGTCCAGTCCATAGTGGATCTAACATAATAGTGAAAGTCCAGTCCATAGTGGATCTAACACAATAGTGAGAGTCCAGTCCATTGTGGATCTAACAAAATAGTGAGAGTCCAGTCCATAGTGGATCTAATATAACAGTGAGAGTCCAGTCCATAGTGGATCTAACATAATAGTCCTAGTTCCCGAATAAATCAAGTAATATTGCATATATAACAATCAAAAAAGCCAAAACAAAAAACATTGTTTTGTTTTTTTTAGATCTTGAATCCCCAAAGGAAGTTCCTGAGACAGGAGATGGTCATGGAGGCGGTAAGATAGTCACGTGTGATCCCGTGGTGATCCGGCTGGGACTAACTTGTCGATGTCGTCGTTGTCGTTTCCGCAGAAGACGGTGGGCGGCAAGAAGGACCGCTCCCTCTTCCTCTTCAGCGACCTGATCATCTGCACCACTCTCAAGAGGAAGTCTGGATCACTGAGGCGCAGCTCCATGAGTCTGTGAGCGTCCACACACTCTAGTCTACACCACCTTTTTGGACTTTAAAGATATCAAAACCAGTATACCGGATTTCCTTGAATTGCCGCCGGGGCGCTAATTAATTTAAAACCTCTTCTCACTCCGGCACTTACCAAAGGCATGTGGTAAATTTAGGCCTGCGCTTATAAATTTGAGTGTGATGTAAGGATACCATCATGAAAAGCACATTTAATAAAAAAAAACGTTATTATGGTCTTACCTTTACTTATAAATGAAGTCCATGCGCAGCTCCTTCTAAACAAAAGCATCGATAACTTGTTTATAGAAGTCTTCCTTATCTTTCTTCAGTTTTAAAAGTCTCTCCGTCTCGATGGAGATCTTCCTTTTATTACCTCCTTCTTCCATTGAAAGTCCAGTTTAGAAAACTGTTTTATTTTAGATATGTAATCCTCCATGTTAAAAGTGCAAGCGAGAGGAAAAAAATAAACGATCGCTGCTTGTTGTCACTTCTTCTGCAGCCGAGTAGTCGCAAGAAGGATCACTAGCGCCCTCTACCACCAGGAGGCGGGAGTCATTTAATGACTCATATTTGACACACGCAGCTACGGTATATTAATAAAACATAGTTGCTTACTGTTCTTTTTAGTATATTCAATAGCTTGGACCTTAAATCCTACTGAATAGCTCTTAATTTGATTTCAAATGATTGAAATAAGCCTCCTCCATTTTGAAAATGATGACAGGTGAAGTGTCACTCGTGACGTGACGAGTTTGACCCGGTGGAAATTCTAGGCACATGCTAATTATTTGGCGAAACGAGTTTGACCCGGCGGAAATTCTGGACATGCGCTAATAAAAATAATATTTGGCGAAACGAGTCTGACCCGGCGGTAATGCTAAGCATGCGCTAATTATTTTGCGAAATGAGTTTGACCCGGCAGTAATTCTAGGCAGGCGCATACTATATACCCGGTGGCAATTCAAGGAAATATGGTAATACATGCTAAACTTGGCCTTGTGCTATCAGTAACAAAGCATAGTCTACGTCATTTTGCCCGAAATTAAGCATTTTCCAGCAAAAAAAATGGCTACATGAAGTAAAAAATCGATACTATAGTAGTATTGACCAAAACAATCAGTATCGTGGCCTCTGATTGGCTCAGGCAGCGTTACTACTTACCATGAATTGATTAACGTGGACCCCGACTTAAACAAGTTGAAAAACTTATTGGGGTGTTACCATTTAGTGGTCAATTGTACGGAATATGTACTGTACTGTGCAAACTACTAATAAAAGTATCAATCAATCAATCAAAAACTAACACTAGCTGCTTGACACATGCTAGCTGTTAGCATGCTAGCGTTAGCATTATAGCATGCTAACTGTTCTAGCCGATTTTAGGGCCAAACACCTAAGAGTCATATAACTTGGTACTTGACACATACTGTTAGCACGATAACGTTAACATGTTAATATGCTAATGTCAGCATGCTAACTTTTTTCAGCTAGTTTTACATGCGTACGCTTCATTGTCATATGACTTGGTACTTACACATTCTAACTGTTAGCATACTAACGTTAGCATGCTAACTGTTCTAGCCATTTTTTACAGCCGAACACCTTAAGAGTCATATACCTTGGTACTTGACACATACTGTTAGCACGATAACATTAACATGTTAATACACTAACAACTTTTTTCAGCTAGTTTTACTTGTGTACGCTTCATAGTCATATGACTTGGTACTTGACACATGCTAACTGTTAGCATGCTAACATTAGCATTCTAGCATAGTAACATTAGCATGCTAACTGTTTTACATGTGTACGCTTCGTAGTCATGTGACTTGGTACTTGACTTGGTACTTGACAGATACTGACTGATAGCACTCTAGTATACTAACGTTAGCATGCTAACTGTTCTAGCCAATTTTACAGCCAAACACCGCAAAGTCATATACCTTGGTACTTGACACACACTGTTAGCACGATAATTTTAACATGTTAATATACTAACGTCAGCATGCTAACATTTTTCAGCTAGTTTTACATGCGTACGTCTCATAGTCATATGACTTGGTACTTGACAGATACTGACTGATAGCATTCTAGTATACTAACGTTAGCATGCTAACTGCTCTAGCCAATTTTACAGCCAAACACCGCAAAGTAATATACCTTGGTACTTAACACACACTGTTAGCACGATAACGTTAACATGTTAATATACTAACGTCAGCATGCTAACATTTTTCAGCTAGTTTTACATGCGTATGCCTCATAGTCATAAGACTTGACACATGCTGACTGACAGCATTGTAGTATACTAACGTTAGCATGCTAACTGCTCTAGCCAATTTTACAGCCAAACACCGCAAAGTCATATACCTTGGTACTTGACACACACTGTTAGCACGATATTGTTAACATGTTAATATACTAACGTCAGCATGCTAACATTTTTCAGCTAGTTTTACATGCGTATGTCTCATAGTCATAAGACTTGGTACTTGACACATGCTAACTGTTAGCATGCTAAAGTCAACATGTTAGCATAGAAACGTTAGCATGCTCACTTTTTTAGCAAATTTTATATGCGTACGCTTCATAGTCATGTGACTTGGTACTTGACACAGGCTAACTGTTAGCATGCTAAAGTCAACATGTTAGCATAGAAACGTTAGAATGCTTACTTTTTTAGCAAATTTTATATGCATACGCTTCATAGTCATGTGACTTGGTACTTGACACATGCTAACTGTTAGCATGCTAAAGACAACATGTTAACATAGAAATGTTAGCATGCTAACTTTTTTAGCAAATTTTATATGCATACGCTTCATAGTTAAATGACTTGGTACATGACACATGCTATTTGTTAGCATGTTAACGTTAAGATGTTAGCATAGAAATATTAGCATGCAAACTTTTTTAGCTAATTTTACATGCGTACACTGCTTGGTCATATGACTTGGTACTTGACACATGCTAACTGTTAGCATGCTAAAGTCAACATGTTAGCATAGAAACGTTAGCATGCTTACTTTTTTAGCAAATTTTATATGCATACGCTTCATAGTCATGTGACTTGGTACTTGACACATGCTAACTGTTAGCATGCTAAAGTCAACATGTTAGCATAGAAATGTTAGCATGCTAACTTTTTTAGCAAATTTTATATGCATACGCTTCATAGTCATGTGACTTGGTACTTGACACATGCTAACTGTTCTAGACAATTTTACAGCAGAGCACCTCAGAGTCATATACCTTGGTACTTGACACATACTGTTAGCACGATAACGTTAACATGTTAATATACTAACGTCAGCATGCTAACTCTTTTCAGCTAGTTTTACATGCGTAGGCTTCGTAGTCATGTGACGTGGTACTTGACACATGTTAACTGTTAGCATGCTAAAGTCAACATGTTAGCATAGAAACGTTAGCATGCTTACTTTTTTAGCAAATTTTATATGCATACGCTTCATAGTCATGTGACTTGGTACTTGACACATGCTAACTGTTAGCATGCTAAAGACAACATGTTAACATAGAAATGTTAGCATGCTAACTTTTTTTGCAAATTTTATATGCATACGCTTCACAGTCATGTGACTTGGTACTTGACACATGCTAACTGTTAGCATGCTAAAGTTTACATGTTAGCATAGAAACGTTAGCATGCTTACTTTTTTAGCAAATTTTATATGCATACGCTTCATAGTTATATGACTTGGTACTTGAAACATTCTATTTGTTAGCATGCTAACGTTAACATGTTAGCATTGAAACATTAGCATGCTTACTTTTTTAGCAAATTTTATATGCATACGCTTCATAGTCATGTGACTTGGTACTTGACGCATGCTAACTGTTAGCATGCTAAAGTCAACATGTTAGCATAGAAACGTTAGCATGCTAACTTTTTTAGCAAATTTTATATGCATACGCTTCATAGTCATGTGACTTGGTACTTGACACATGCTAACTGTTAGCATGCTAAAGTCAACATGTTAGCATAGAAACGTTAGCATGCTAACTTTTTTAGCAAATTTTATATGCATACGCTTCATAGTCATGTGACTTGGTACTTGACACATGCTAACTGTTAGCATGCCAAAGTCAACATGTTAGCATAGAAACGTTAGCATGCTAACTTTTTTTAGCAAATTTTATATGCATACGCTTCATAGTTATATGACTTGGTACTTGAAACATTCTATTTGTTAGCATGCTAACGTTAACATGTTAGCATAGAAACGTTAGCATGCTTACTTTTTTAGCAAATTTTATATGCATACGCTTCATAGTCATGTGACTTGGTACTTGACACATGCTAACTGTTAGCATGCTAAAATCAAAATGTTAGCATAGAAATGTTAGCATGCTAACTTTTTTTTAGCAAATTTAATATGCATACGCTTCGTAGTCATATGACTTGGTACTTGACACATTCTATTTGTTAGCATGCTAACATTAACATGTTATCATTGAAATATTAGCATGCAAACTTTTTTAGCTAATTTTACATGCGTACACTGCATAGTCATATGACTTGGTACTTGACGCATGCTAACTGTTAGCATGCTAACGTTAACATGTTAGCATAGAAACGTTAGCATGCTTACTTTTTTAGCAAATTTTATATGCATACGCTTCATAGTCATGTGACTTGGTACTTGACACATGCTAACTGTTAGCATGCTAAAATCAAAATGTTAGCATAGAAACGTTAGCATGCTTACTTTTTTAGCAAATTTTATATGCATACGCTTCATAGTCATATGACTTGGTACTTGACACATTCTATTTGTTAGCATGCTAACGTTAACATGTTAGCATAGAAATATTAGCATGCTAACTTTTTTAGCAAATTTTATATGCATACGCTTCATAGTCATGTGACTTGGTACTTGACACATGCTAACTGTTATTATGCTAAAGTCAACATGTTAGCATAGAAACGTTAGCATGCTAACTTTTTTTAGCAAATTTTATATGCATACGCTTCATAGTCATAGGACTTGGTACTTGACACATGATAACTGTTAGCATGGTAAAGTCAACATGTTAGCATAGAAACGTTAGCTTGCTAACTTTTTTAGCAAATTTTATATGCATATGCTTAATAGTCATGTGACTTGGTACTTGACACATTCTATTTGTTAGCATGCTAACGTTAACATGTTAGCATTGAAATATTAGCATGCAAACTTTTTTAGCTAATTTTACATGCGTACACTGCATAGTCATATGACTTGGTACTTGACGCATGCTAACTGTTAGCATGCTAAAGTCAACATGTTAGCATAGAAACGTTAGCATGCTTACTTTTTTAGCAAATTTTATATGCATACGCTTCATAGTCATGTGACTTGGTACTTGACACATGCTAACTGTTAGCATGCTAAAGTCAACATATTAGCATAAAAACGTTAGCATGCTAACTTTTTTAGCAAATTTTATATGCATACGCTTCATAGTCATGTGACTTGGTACTTGACACATGCTAACTGTTAGCATGCTAAAGTCAACATATTAGCATAGAAACGTTAGCATGCTAACTTTTTTAGCAAATTTTATATGCATACGCTTCATAGTCATGTGACTTGGTACTTGACACATGCTAACTGTTAGCATGCTAAAGTCAACATGTTAGCATAGAAACGTTAGCATGCTTACTTTTTTAGCAAATTTTATATGCATACGCTTCATAGTCATGTGACTTAGTACTTGACACATGCCAACCGTTAGCATGCTAAAGTCAACATGTTAGCATAGAAACGTTAGCATGCTAACTTTTTTAGCAAATTTTATATGCATACGCTTCATAGTCATAGGACTTGGTACTTGACACATGATAACTGTTAGCATGGTAAAGTCAACATGTTAGCATAGAAACGTTAGCTTGCTAACTTTTTTAGCAAATTTTATATGCATACGCTTCATAGTCATGTGACTTGGTACTTGACACATGCTAACTGTTAGCATGCTAAAGTCAACATGTTAGCATAGAAACATTAGCATGCTAACTTTTTTAGCAAATTGTATATGCATACGCTTCATAGTCCTATGACTTGGTATTTGAAACATTCTATTTATTTGCATGTTAGCATAAAAATATTAGCATGCAAACTTTTTTAGCTAATTTTACATGCGTACACTGCATAGTCATATGACTTGGTACTTGACGCATTTCAACCGCTACTGCTAGCATTTAAATTTGTTTGAACAGTAACACTGTGTTTATTTATAGGAAACTAAAACTTACATTAAGAGTAAAGTAAAATAAATTGCACATACGATAGTTAATTAGGTGATTCTTTGGCCGACCACTAGATGGAATCACTTGATTTATTTGGGTGCTAACTTGACTACTTCTCAGACAAACTGAACGGTCTTGTTATGTGATGCTGAGAATTTGATAAGGAGTATTTTGCACAAAAAAAAACAAAATAAAAAATCCGTATTAGCACTTGTACTTGATGTCTCGTGTGTTTTGTCCGCCAGATACTCAGCTGCCAGTGTCATTGATACTTCAAGCAAGTACAAGTTCTTGTGGAAGCTTCCCCTGGAGGACGTGGAGGTGGTCAAAAGTAAGATTCCTTCCTGTCATCCCTAAAATCCTCATGGGGCTGTCAATAAATCCAACCTCGTTATTCATTTCTAAAAAAATTAAGAATCGGAATGAATAAGAATCACGATTCGGGTGGAAATCGATTTTTTTGTGGGTCTGACGTCCTGCTTCTTGCCCAGCTAGCCGCTTTAAAACCTGAATCAACACTTCGTCGTTTTCTCCTGACGTCATCTTAAAGACAGCATAACTCCATTCCAAAATGGGTTAGTTGGTGTGTTTCATAGCTACTATTTACCCAGCAGGCACAGGACATTGATACAACGTTGATTATACACACAAGTCCTTTAAAATTGACTTAGAAACGATTTGAATTGAGACAATGTTGATGTCTTAAAGGGGAACATTATCACCAGACCTATGCAAGCGTCAATATATACCTTGATGGTGCAGAAAAAAGACCATATATTTTTTGTAACCGATTTCCGAACTCTAAATGGGTGAATTTTGGCGAATTAAACGCCTTTCTGTTTATCGGTCTTTTAGCGACCGAGGTAACACACCCGCCATATTCCTTTTCACATTACAAACACCGGGTCTCAGCTCTGTTATTTTCCGTTTTTCGACTATTTTTTGGAACCTTGGAGACATCATGCCTGGTGGGTGTGTTGTCGGAGGGTGTAACAACACTAACAGGGAGGGATTCAAGTTGCACCACTGGCAAGAAAATATGAAAAAGTGTCTGCCGCCAGACCCCCATTGAATGTACCAGAGTGTCTGCACATTTGACCGGCGATGCTAAGACAGACATGGCACAGAGATGTATGGATAACCTGCAGATGCATTTGCAACGATTAAGTCAACGAAATCACAAAGGTGAGTTTTGTTGATTTTGTTGACTTATGTGCTAATCAGACATATTTGGTCACGGCATGACTGCCAGCTAATCGATGCTAACATGCTACGCTAATCGATGCTAACATGCTATTTACGCCAGCTGTATGTACATGTGAAACTAGATACCCACATTTAATGCGAAACAAACACTTACCAATCGACGGATTTAAGTTGCTCCAGTGTCACAAGATGCGAAAGTCCTGATCGTTTGCTCCGCACATTTTACCGGCGATGCTAATAAGGCGGCCATGCTATGGGCCACTTCATTAGGTACACCCACGCTATGGCCGAATAGCGTCAATAGCTATTCGCTCAATAGCTTCAATTTCTTCTTCAATTTCGTTTTCGCTATCTGCCTCCATACTCCGACCATCTGTTTCAATACATGCGTAATCTGTGGAATCGCTTAAGCCGCTGAAATCCGAGTCTGAATCCGAGCTAATGTCGCTATATCTTGCTGTGGTAACCGCCATGTTGTTTGTATTGGCAGCACTGTATGACGTCACAGGGAAATGGATAGTGGTTTCGAAGATAGCGAAAATAAGACACTTTAAAGCTTTATTTAGGGATATTCCGGGACCGGTATAATTTTGAAAAAAACTTCAAAAAATACAACAAGCCACTGGGAACTGATTTTTATTGTTTTTAACCCTTTTGAAATTGTGATAATGTTCCCCTTTAACGCTGGATCCATAATGTTGGTTGGGAAATGACCAAATCAAGGTATGAACCCAACATTGATTAAATGTCGTCAAAAAGCATGTTGTTTCGACGTTATATTTGTGTCATAGAATTTTGGTTGGGAAATGACCAAAATTCAATGGTCAAATCGACGTCAGAAACCAACATTGAATAAACGTCGTCAAGACGAATGTTGTTTCAACGTTGTATTTGTGTCGTAGAATAATGGTTTGGAAATGACCAACATTTAATCGGAAAATTAACGTCAGAACCCAACATTGATTAAACGTCGTCAAAAAGCATGTTGTTTCAACGTTGTATTTGTGTTGTAGAATTTTGGTTGGGAAATGACCAAAATGACCAAATTTCAATGGTCGAATCAACGTCAGAACCCAACATTGATTAAACGTCGTCAAATAGCAGGTTGTTTCAACGTTGTGTTTGTGTCTTAGAATTTTAGGATAGGATAGGACTTTATTGTCATTGCAAAAGTACAACAAAACTATATTTTGGTTGGGAAATGACCAAAATTCAAAGGTGAAATGAACATCAGAACCCAACATTGATTAAACGTCGTCAAAAAGCATGTTGTTTCAATGTTGTATTTGTGTCGTAGAATTTTGGTTGGGAAATGACCAAATTTCAATGGTCAATTCAACATCAGAACCCAATATTGATTAAACATCGTCAAAAAGTACGTTCTTTCAACGTTGTATTTGTGTTGTGGAATATTGGTTGGAAAATGACCCAAATTCAATGGTGGAATTAACGTCAGAACCCAACGTTGAATAAACGTCGTCAAAAAGCATGTTGTTTCAATGTTGTATTTGTGTCGTAGAATTTTGGTTGGGAAATGACCAAATTTCAATGGTCAAATCAACTTCACAACCCAATATTGATTAAACTTTGCCAAAAAGCATGTTGTTTCAACGTTGTATTTGTGTTGTAAAGTATTGGTTGGGAAATTACCAACATTTAATGGTAAAATTAACGTCACAACCCAATATTGATTAAACGTCGTCAAAAAGCATGTTGTTTCAACGTTGTATTTGTGTTGTGGAATATTGGTTGGAAAAAGACCAAATTTAAATGGTCAAATCAACGTCAAAACCCAATATTGATCAAACATTGTCAAAAAGCATGTTGTTTCAACGTTGTATTTGTGTTGTAGAATTTTGGTTGGGAAATGACCAAAATGACCAAATTTCAATGGTCAAATCAACGTCAGAACCCAACATTGATTAAACGTCGTCAAATAGCACGTTGTTTCAACGTTGTGTTTGTGTCTTAGAATTTTAGGATAGGATAGGACTTTATTGTCATTGCACAAGTACAACAAAACTATATGTTGGTTGGGAAAAGACCAAAATTCAAAGGTGAAATGAACATCAGAACCCAACATTGATTAAACGTCGTCAAAAAGCATGTTGTTTCAATGTTGTATTTGTGTTGTGGAATATTGGTTGGAAAATGACCAAAGTTCAATGGTCAATTCAACGTCAAAACCCGATATTGATTAAACATCGTCAAAAAGTATGTTCTTTCAACGTTGTATTTGTGTTATAGAATTTTGGTTGGGAAATGACCAAAATTCAAAGTTGAAATGAACATCAGAACCCAACATTGATAAAACGTCGTCAAAAAGCATGTTGTTTCAATGTTGTATTTGTGTCGTAGGATTTGGGGTTGGGAAATGACCAAAGTTCAATGGTCAAATCAACATCAGAACCCAACATTGATTAAACATCTTCAAAAACCACGTTGTTTCAACGTTGTTATTGTTTTCTCCTGACTTCTGGCACGTTTGTCCAGGTTCTACGCAAACAACGAACAAAGAGAACGTCCAGAAAACCATCAGTCGACTAGACGAGGACGTCAGCACCTTGGGGCAAATCAGCAAACTGTCTGAGACCCTCAATTGTCCGCACCAGGTACACACACACACACACACAACACACACACACACACACACACGTTTACCTGGCTGACCTCAGCCCTTAGACGAGGTGCTGAAGGAGCTGCTGGCCTCGGTGCACAAGGAGCTGTCAGAGAAGCAGTCCTTGGCCTTCAACATGACCTTCCTGCCCACCAAGCTGGAGTTAGCCGCCGTCTCGGCCGAGAGCAGTTTCGTCTTCGAGTTCTCGTCCCCCGACGCCCGCTCCAACTTCGAGCAGGCCTTCGAGGAAGCAAAGAAGAAACTGGGTGAGTGAGACGGAACACCTCGCTTCCGGTCCGGCTTCCAGATCCCCCCATCTGTTACTTGGGCAATAGATTATAGAAGTCATTCTCCAATGCTGGCTCCATCTAGTGGTATCCCAAAGAATCACTTCATTAAAATAGTGTTTTATTGTCCTATATTCAAACACAGTGTTACTGTTCAAACAGTGAGCGGAAATATGAAATCCCCATGTTGGCCCTAGTCCAGGGGTAGGGAACCTATGGCTCTAGAGCCAGATGTGGCTCTTTTGATGACTGCATCTGGCTCTCAGATAAATCTTAGCTGACATTGATAATTATGAATAATTTCGCTGGTAATCACAGTGCTAAAAATAACGTACAAAATATAAAACATTCTCATGCATTTAAATACATCCATCCGTTTTCTACCGCACCTGTTCAAGAAGTCGCATTAATGGTAAGAAGTATTTTATGTCACGATGGTGGGGGTTGCAGCTTTCTGCGGGGTCGATCTCCCAGGAAGGCAGACGGACTACTCGGGACATGTCATTTAGCTAAAAACATGATTTCATTTTAACTAAAAAAATATACAAACAAAAATCACTCACAGCGGAGGCACAACCTGGGCTAAAGAACAAAGCTAACGCATAAACAGACTAAGAACATAAATCAAACAAAACTTACTTGGCATGGCATGAAGCACGAAACTATGGCAAGGCATGAAACAAGTCGGCACAGGGCGACTGACTGGCAAAGATGAGCTTAAATGCCGCCTCTGATTAGTGCTCGGGAAGCAGGTGAGCGGGCATTTTGTCCACCAGAGATAGGTGGACAAAATGAGTAACCAAGGAAACCAGACAAGGGAGTGGAAAAAAAACAGGAACTTAAAGACTCCAAAGGACGAACAGCACATGGCCAAAGAAAAACAATTGGTTAGCTTCAGAATAACAATGTTATTAAAAAGAATAAGAGACTTATTATACTCTAGAAATGTTGGTCTTACTTAAAAATGCACGCATTTAGTTGTGTTCAGTGTTAAAAAATACGATATGGCTCTCACGGAAATATATTTTGAAATATTTGGCTTTCATGGCTCTCTCAGCCAAAAAGGTGCCCGACCCCCCTAGTGTGTGAATGTTGTCTGTCTATCTGTGTTGGCCCTGCGATGAGGTGGTGACTTGTCCAGGGTTTATAAAAAAATAAAAATAATGGCCCAAGATCCGATCCCATTAACGTGAAGATGAATACCAGTTTGTCATGTGTGTTTAGCCATGAACAAGGACCAATGGGACCCCGAGTTCCTGAAGGCCATACCCATCATGAAGACTCGCAGTGGAATGCAGGTGCGATCCACCACCTCGTCGATTCACACAACATGGACGTCACCTTTGTACAATTTTTCCCCCAGTTTTCCTGCGCCTCCCCGAGCCACACCTGTCCCGAAAGCGGCTGTGAGGTGTGGGTGTGCAACAGCGACGGCTACGTCGGACAGGTGAGAATGTCGGTGTGGAAGTATTGCGGCGTTGTGTTTTGGAATAGCGACAGCTGTGATGTTTCCCCCCTCAGGTGTGTCTCCTGAATATCAAAGATGAGCCCACAGTGGAGGCCTGTATCGCCGTGTGCTCGGCACGGATCATCTGTATCGCTGCTGTGCCTGGACTGAAGGGGAGGTCAGTCAACACACACACACACACACACACACACACACACACACACACACACACACACACACACACACACACACACACACGCACGTTTGTCTGTATCGCTGCTGTGCCTGGACTGAAGGGGAGGTCAGTCAACACACACACACACACACACACACACGCACACACACACACGTACGTTTGTCTGTATCGCTGCTGTGCCTGGACTGAAGGGGAGGTCAGTCAACACACACACACACACACACACACACACACACACACACACACACACACACACACACGTACTTTTTTGATCGTGACTTGTGGGGACCACCCTTTCTACACGTTGTGGAGGTCTTAAAAAAAAGATCATACTTACTGGGGACCCTGGGGAGAAACCGCTAATATGCTTGATGGGGACCACACACACACACACACACACACACACACACACACACACACACACACACAC
This sequence comes from Nerophis ophidion, assembly GCF_033978795.1. Lineage (NCBI taxonomy): Eukaryota > Metazoa > Chordata > Actinopteri > Syngnathiformes > Syngnathidae > Nerophis > Nerophis ophidion. Next base: position 56,407,492 of record NC_084623.1, on the reverse strand, counting down.
ACACACACACACACACACACATCCCCAGACCTCTTTTTTTTAGACCTCCACAACGTGTAGAAAAGGTGGTCCCCACAAGTCACGATCAAAAAAGTATGTGTGTGTGTGTGTGTGTGTGTGTGTGTGTGTGTGTGTGTGTGTGTGTGTGTGTGTGTGTGTGTGTGTGTGTGTGTGCGTGCGTGCGTGTGTGTTGACTGACCTCCCCTTCAGTCCAGGCACAGCAGCGATACAGACAAATGTACGTGTGTGTGTGTGTGTGTGTGTGTGTGTGTGTGTGTGTGTGTGTGTGTGTGTGTGTGTGTGTGTGAGAGAAACCGCTAATATGCTTCATGGGGACCACACACACACACACACACGTACTTTTTTGATCGTGACTTGTGGGGACCACCCTTTCTACAGGTAGTGGAGGTCTCAAAAAAAAAGATCATACTTACTGGGGACCCTGGGGAGAAACCGCTAATATGCTTCATGGGGACCACACACACACACACACACACACACACACACACACACACACACACACACACACACGCATACGCATACACACACACACGTACTTTTTTGATCGTGACTTGTGGGGACACCCTTTCTACACGTTGTGGAGGTCTAAAATAAAAGATCATACTTACTGGGGACCCTGGGGAGAAACCGCCAATATGCTTCATGGGGACCACACACACACACACACACACACACACACACACACACACACACACACACACACACACATACTTTTTTGATCGTGACTTGTGGGGACCACCCTTTCTACACGTTGTGGAGGTCTAAAAAAAAAGATCATACTTACTGGGCACCCTGGGGAGAAACCGCTAATATGCTTCATGGGGACCACACACACACACACACACGTACTTTTTTGATCGTGACTTGTGGGGACCACCCTTTCTACAGGTTGTGTAGAAAGGGTGGAAAAAAGATCATACTTACTGGGGACCCTGGGGAGAAACCGCTAATATGCTTCATGGGGACCACACACACACACACACACACACACACACACACACACACACACACACCACACACACACACACACACACACACACACACACACACACACACACACACATACTTTTTTGATTGTGACTTGTGGGGACCACCCTTTCTACACGTTGTGGAGGTCTAAAAAAAAAGATCATACTTACTGGGGACCCTGGGGAGAAACCGCTAATATGCTTCATGGGGACCACACACACACACACACACACACACACATACTTTTTTGATCGTGACTTGTGGGGACCACCCTTTCTACACGTTGTGGAGGTCTTAAAAAAAAGATCATACTTACTGGGGACCCTGGGGAGAAACCGCTAATATGCTTCATGGGGACCACACACACACACACACACACACACACACACACACGTACTTTTTTGATCGTGACTTGTGGGGACCACCCTTTCTACACGTTGTGGAGGTCTAAAAAAAAAAGATCATACTTACTGGGGACCCTGGGGAGAAACCGCTAATATGCTTCATGGGGACCACACGCACACACACACGTATGTTTTTGATCGTGACTTGTGGGGACCACCCTTTCTACAGGTTGTGTAGAAAGGGTGGAAAAAAGATCATACTTACTGGGGACCCTGGGGAGAAACCGCTAATATGCTTCATGGGGACCACACACACACACGTACGTTTTTGATCGTGACTTGTGGGGACCACCCTTTCTACAGGTTGTGGAGGTCTAAAAAAAAGATCATACTTACTGGGGACCCTGGGGAGAAACCGCTAATATGCTTCATGGGGACCAAATTCAAATAATTTTGCATAATTCACACAAATGTGTACGTGACTACTGAGTACCATTTAAAAAAAAAAAGGGAAAAAAATAGTTCAAACACGACTGTTTGTATCGCACATGATATCACACACACACACACACACACACACACACGCGTACGTTTGTCTGTATCGCTGCTGTGCCTGGACTGAAGGGGGAGGTCAGTCAACACACACACACACACACACACACACACACACACACACACACACACACACACGTACGTTTTTGATCGTGACTTGTGGGGACCATCCTTTCTACAGGTTGTGGAGGTCTAAAAAAAAGATCATACTTACTGGGGACCCTGGGGAGAAACCGCTAATATGCTTCATGGGGACCACACACACACACACACACACACACACACACACACACATACTTTTTTGATCGTGACTTGTGGGGACCACCCTTTCTACACGCTGTGGAGGTCTAAAAAAAAAGATCATACTTACTGGGGACCCTGGGGAGAAACCGCTAATATGCTTCATGGGGACCACACACACACGCACACACACACGTACTTTTTTGATCGTGACTTGTGGGGACCACCCTTTCTACAGGTTGTGGAGGTCTAAAAAAAAAAGATCATACTTACTGGGGACCCTGGGAAGAAACCGCTAATATGCTTCATGGGGACCACACACACACACACACACGTACTTTTTTGATCGTGACTTGTGGGGACCACCCTTTCTACACGTTGTGGAGGTCTTAAAAAAAAGATCATACTTACTGGGGACCCTGGGGAGAAACCGCTAATATGCTTCATGGGGACCACAAACACACACACACACACACACACACACACACACACACACACACACACACACACACACACACGTACTTTTTTGATCGTGACTTGTAAGGACCACCCTTTCTACACGTTGTGGAGGTCTAAAAAAAAAAATCATACTTACTGGGGACCCTGGGGAGAAACCGCTAATATGCTTCATGGGGACCACACACAGACACACACACACACACACACACACACACACACACACACACACACACACACACACACACACACGCGTACGTTTTTGATCGTGACTTGTGGGGACCACCCTTTCTACAGGTTGTGGAGGTCTAAAAAAAAAAGATCATACTTACTGGGGACCCTGGGGAGAAACCGCTAATATGCTTCATGGGGACCCCACACACACACACACACACACACACACACACACACACGTACGTTTTTGATCGTGACTTGTGGGGACCACCCTTTCTACAGGTAGTGGAGGTCTAAAAAAAAGATCATACTTACTGGGTACCCTGGGGAGAAACCGCTAATATGCTTCCTGGGGACCACACACACACACACATCACCAGACCTCTTTTTTTTTAGACCTCCACAATGTGTAGAAAAGGTGGTCCCCACAAGTCACGATCAAAAAAGTACATGTGTGTGTGAGAAACCGCTAATATGCTTCATGGGGACCACACACACACACACACGTACGTTTTTGATCGTGACTTGTGGGGACCATCCTTTCTACAGGTTGTGGAGGTCTAAAAAAAAAAGATCATACTTACTGGGGACCCTGGGGAGAAACCGCTAATATGCTTCATGGGGACCACACACACACACACGTAGTTTTTGATCGTGACTTGTGGGGACCACCCTTTCTACAGGTTGTAGAGGTCTAAAAAAAAAAGATCATACTTACTGGAGACCCTGGGGAGAAACCGTTAATATGCTTCATGGGCACCAAATTCCAAAATTTTGCATAATTCACACAAATGTGTACATGACTACTGAGGACCATTTAAAAAAAAAATAAAAATAAAAAGTTCAAGCACAACTGCTTGTATCGCACATGATATCACACTCAAATAGACACTGCAGGACTGCTTGTATCGCACATGATATCACACATTTTACATGGAAGCACATATAATTTCATCGTTTTTTTGCCTATATAAGAGCGATATTCGATAGAACATGGTGTTTCTTGACCTTCCAGGGAGCGTGGACACGGGGCGGCCGCCGCTCCCACGACGCCCGACCACGACCAGCAGCAGCTGCACATTTCCATCTCCCGCTCCTCCCTGGAGATGACCGACCAACCCGCCGGTAATCCCCCCCCTCCCAAGCAACAAAGTCGGCAGCGAAGACGCCATGTGGTTTCACACCTTGGTGTTTTGAAGGTCCGGGGGCGGAGCTTGTGCCGTTCGACAGTGACGACACGGACGACGAGGACTCGCCGAGCCCTTCGTCCACGCTGCAGAGTCAAGCCAGTCACTCCACCATCTCCTCCAACTACGGCAGTGAGTTAACATACACGCTGGACGGGGTTGAGGTCCGGGTTCTCAGCTTTCTCCACACAATACTTAGTCAAGCCTGCCTTAATAGAGCAGGAACTACCTTTCCCCCTAACAGTATCATCAGGTGGACACATAACTGTCCAATGGAAGGATGAATAATTGAAGGGTGAAGTGAATTATATTTATATAGCGCTTTTCTCTAGTGACTCAAAGCGCTTTTACATAGTGAAACCCAATATCTGAGTTACATTTAAAACAGTGCGGGTGGCACCGGGAGCAGGTGGGTCAAGTGTCTTGCCCAAGGACACAACGGCGGAAGCGGGGATCGAACATGGAACCCCCCAAGTTGCTGGCACGAGTCCACTCTACCAACCGAGCTATGCCGCCGAATTTGGTTACGTTAATAATTCCTGAAAAACAAAAAAATAACAGGCAAAAAAAAAATTTTTATGCTTTTATTATAGAAAACCGGTTCGCGGCAAATTACTTAAAAATAGTTCATTTCTATGATAGACAGCAGCTACACAACAGCTAAGCACACAAGAGCACACTAGCTAAACATACGTAATAATCATTGAACACTGTTGCAGTGTTAAACCACACAATTGTCAATATGAACAAGTATCAAATAATATATATATATATACATATGTATATATACAGTATATATATATATATATATGTGTATATATGTATATATATATATATATATATATATATATATATATATATTTATACATATATATATATATATATATATATATAGTCTTCAAATGTTTTTATTTTTTGTGCTCCCCTATTCGAAAGTAACAAACGTGTCCGCTACATTCAACTTATTGCATCATGAGCTCAACTTTGAGTTTTTGGGACCACCAGGTGTCGCCGTTAATTAATTAATTACCACTCCACTTAACTTAATTTTGTATTTTTTTTTCTTTCTTGTTTTTGACCAAGAAAAAAATATACAAAAATTAGGGGTAAATTATTTGAACTAACAAATAAGATACCCCTAATTTTTGTATTTATTTTTTTCTTATTTTTGAACACTGACTTTTTGCAGTGTGGGTGGATGTGTAATTTCTACACTGCAAAAAGTCAGTGTTCAAAAATAAGAATTTTTTTTTTACAAAAATTAGGGTTATTTTATTTGAACTAACAAATAAAATACCCCACAATATTGTATTTTTTTTTCTTTCTTGTTTTTGAACAAGAAAAAAATATACAAAAATTAGGGGTAAATTATTTGAACTAACAAATAAAATACCCCTAATTTTTGTATTTTTTTTTCTCTTATTTTTGAACACTGACATTTTGCAGTGTGGGTGGATGTGTAATTTCTACACTGCAAAAAGTCAGTGTTCTAAAATTATAATTTTTTTTAACAAGAATTAGGGTTATTTTATTTGAACTAACAAATAAAATACCCCTAATTTTTGTATTTTTTTTTCTTTCTTGTTTTTGAACACGAAAAAAAAATTACAAAAATTTGGGGTATTTTTTTTTAACTAACAAAAAAAATACCCCAAATTTTTTTAATTTTTTTTTCTGTCTTGTTTTTAAACAAGAAAAAAAATAATACAAAAAATAGGGGTAAATTATTTGAAGTAACAAATAAAATACCCCTATTTTTTGTATTTTTTTTCAGTGTTCAAAAACAAGAAAAAAAAAATTAGGGGTATTTTATGTGAACTAACAAATAAAATACCCCTAATTTTTGTATTTTTTTTTCTCTTATTTTTGAACACTGACTTTTTGCAGTGTGGGTGGATGTGTAATTTCTACACTGCAAAAAGTCAGTGTTCAAAAATAAGAATTTTTTTTTACAAAAATTAGGGTTATTTTATTTGAACTAACAAATAAAATACCCCTAATTTTTGTATTTTTTTTCTTTCTTGTTTTTGAACAAGAAGACAAATTACAAAAATTTGGGGTATTTTATTTGAACTAACAAAAAAAATACCCCCATTTTTTTTTTTATGTCTTGTTTTTAAACAAGAAAAAAAATAATACAAAAATTTGGGGTAAATTATTTGAAGTAACAAATACAATACCCCTATTTTTTGTATTTTTTTTTTCAGTGTTCAAAAACAAGAAACATTTTTTGGGGGGTATTTTATGTGAACTAACACATTTTTAATTTGCTCAAATTTTTGTATTTTTTATTTCTTGTTTTTGACACATAAAACGCTGACTTTTTGCAGCGTGGAAATTACACATCCACCCACACTCCAAAAAGTCAGTGTTCAAAAAGAACAAGAAAAAATACAAAGATTAGAAGTATTTTATTTGGGCTAACAAATAAAATACCCCTTTTTTTTTTTTTTTTTTTTTTTCAGTTGTCAAAAACAAGAAAAAAATAATAATATAAGTACTGATTTGCAAAAAAACATTTTGAACCCAAATAGGTGGTTGACAAACAGTGGGTTGAATTACCCGATACTGGAAAACATTCAACATAGTTAAAAAGAACGATATATCCGCCAATTATCAGTATCGACGTTGCATCCTTTACTCTTTACATTGTATCTCTATTTTTTTAGCATTTTTGCAATAAATGGGCCCCGAGACGCACGTTGAATAGTGATACCGGCGCTGAAGCATACTTGGATCACTCTCCCTGTCCCTGATTGATTGGGACTTGTATTAGTAGATTGCACAGTACAGTACATATTCCCTACAATTGACCACAAAATGATAACACCCCAATAAGTTTGTCAACTTGTTCAAGTCGGGGTCCACGTTAATCCATTCATAAATGACTGAATGAGTGATATCCTTCTTCATCTTCCCCCCTGAAGACGAGGAGGCTCCGTGCTCCAAAGACTTGGTCGCCGAGACCACCAGCAGCGAGGAGGAGCAGGAGTTGTCGGCGGCCAGCTCATACTCCGCCCCGGGGACGTTGACGGTCGGAGGCGGAGGTGGAGGCGGAGGAGGAGGAGGCGGAGGCAGAGCTCACGCGGAAAGCCCGATGGACGGCCGCGCCATGCGCCGCTCCTCCAGGGGCTCGTTCACCAGAGCCAGCCTGGAAGACCTGCTCAGCATCGACCCCGAGGCCTACCAGAGCTCCGTGTGGCTCGGCACCGAAGACGGCTGGTGTGTGTGTGTGTGTGTGTGTGTGTGTGTGATACTGTTAACAAATATCCCGACTGTGTGGCATGATACTGTCCAATCCTTCCTCCCGGTTCAGTATCCACGTGTACCAGTCCTCGGACAATATTCGCAACCGCAAGAACAGCATGAAGATGCAGCACGCCGCCTCCATCTTGTGTATCGTGTAAGTGTTCCGCCTCTTGCCAATATCTTTGTGTACACACGTTTTATTTTTACTTCTTCTTGCAGGTACCTGGACAACAAAGTCTTTGTGTCGCTCGCCAACGGGGAAGTGATCGTCTACCAGAGAGAAGCAGGTGAACTCGCACTGTGCACGGCAAAACGGGAAATCTAAGTAGAAACCCTGTTTCCATATGCGTTCGATGTAAATATAAACGGAATACAATGATTTGCAAATTATTTTCAACCCATATTCAGTTGAATGCACTACAAAGACAAGATATTTGATGTTCGAACTCATAAACTTTATTTTTTTTTGTGCAAATAATAATTAACTAAGAATTTCATGGCTGCAACACGTGCCGAAGTAGTTGGGAAAGGGCATGTTCACCACTGTGTTACATCACCTTTTCTTTTAACAACACTCAATAAACGTTTGAGAACTGAGGAAAATAATTGTTCAAGCTTTGAAAGTGGAATTTTTTCCCATTCTTGTTTTATGTAGAGCTTCAGTCGGTCTCCGCTGTCGTATTTTACGCTTCATAATGCGCCACACATTTTCGATGGGAAACAGGTCTGGACTGCAGGCGGGCCAGGAAAGTACCCGTAAGTTTCAGTTGACAAAAATGGCATAAAACAAAAAAAACATAAACAAATATAACAATACCTGAAAAATCTTAAATGTATAAAGAAACTTAAGCATTGGAAGTTAAAAAAAATGTTGAGCGGGGCGTTTTTTTCCCCCTATGCATTTTAATGAGGGTTTTTTTTAAACTGTCATTGCTCAAAAAAATAATGAAAATGAAAAAATATATAATTCAGATCAATGTTGTTAGGAAGTCTTGACCTATTAAAATATTTGAAAATGTTTTTTAGGGGAAAATCTTTAGTATTTTTGCCATTAAAAAACAGGGTTCTGACAAATAGGGCATCCATCCATCCATTTACTACCGCTTATTCCCTTTCGGGGTCGCGGGGGGCGCTGGCGCCTATCTCAGCTACAATCGGGCGGAAGGCGGGGTACACCCTGGACAAGTCGCCACCTCATCGCAGGGCCAACACAGATAGACAGACAACATTCACACACTAGGGCCAATTTAGTGTTGCCAATCAACCTATCCCCAGGTGCATGTCTTTGGAAGTGGGAGGAAGCCGGAGTACCCGGAGGGAACCCACGCATTCACGGGGAGAACATGCAAACTCCACACAGAAAGATCCCGAGCCTGGATTTGAACCCAGGACTGCAGGACCTTCGTATTGTGAGGCAGACGCACTAACCCCTCTGCCACCGTGAAGCCCCTACATCACCTTTTCTTTTAACAACACTCAATAAACGTTTGGGAACTGAGGAAAATAATTGTTCAAGCTTTGAAAGTGGAATTCTTTCCCATTCTTGTCGTATTTTACGCTTCATAATGCGCCACACATTTTCGATGGGAAACAGGTCTGGACTGCAGGCGGGCCAGGAAAGTACCCGTAAGTTTCAGTTGACAAAAATGGCATAAAACAAAAAAAAACATAAACAAATATAATAATACCTGAAAAATCTTAAATGTATAAAGAGACTTAATCAATCCAATCCAATCCACTTTATTTATATAGCACATTTAAACAACAATAAAGTTTCCAAAGTGCTGCACAGCCATGTTAAAAACAATATTATGCTCCACCAATGACTGAATAAAACAAAAAATGAATAAAAATAAAACCAATAAAAACAATATAAAAACAAATATGATTAAAAACTATTTTAAAAGGTAAAATCAATTAAAACAGTAAAATAAAAATCAAAGTGTATAAAAAACACAGAGGACCACACAACTTAAGCATTGGAAGTTAAAAAAAATGTTGAGCGGGGCCTTTTTGTATCCCTTCGCATTTTAATGAGGGTTTTTTTTTAAACTGCCATTGCTCAAAAAAATAATGAAAATGAAAAAATATATAATTCAAATCAATGTTGTTAGGAAGTCTTGACCTATTAAAATATTTGAGAATGTTTTTAAGGGGAAAATCTTTAGTATTTTTGCCATTAAAAAACAGGGTTCTGACAAATAGGGCATCCATCCATCCATTTACTACCGCTTATTCCCTTTCGGGGTCGCGGGGGGCGCTGGCGCCTATCTCAGCTACAATCGGGCAGAAGGCGGGGTACACCCTGGACAAGTCGCCACCTCATCGCAGGGCCAACACAGATAGACACTCACATTCACACACTAGGGCCAATTTAGTGTTGCCAATCAACCTATCCCCAGGTGCATGTCTTTGGAAGTGGGAGGAAGCTGGAGTACCCGGAGGGAACCCACGCATTCACGGGGAGAACATGCAAACTCCACACAGAAAGATCCCAAGCCTGGATTTGAACCCAGGACTGCAGGACCTTCGTATTGTGAGGCAGACGCACTAACCCCTCTGCCACCGTGAAGCCCCTACATCACCTTTTCTTTTAACAAC
>NC_084623.1:56382699-56392699 GCF_033978795.1 Nerophis ophidion | reverse complement strand
CCTCCTCCCCCCAAACTTGCCCACCTCAGCCCTCCTCATGCTGACCTATTTAAAGTTCCAATTATTTCACATCAAATATTCCACTTTGAAATACAATTTGGGGAAAATATTGACTCGTGACTCAAACCGATTGGAAAAACTAGAAAATAAAAGATGAAACTTTAAAAATGAACTGGCGATTTCTACTGAAATGGCAATTTCTAGTTACTATCTGTGATGAGGTGGCGACTTGTCCCGGGTGTACGCCGCCTTCCGCCCGATTGTAGCTGAGATAGGCTCCAGCACCTTCGCGCGACCCCGAAATTGACAATCAGTAGAAAATGGATGGATGGATAACATTCCTGTAGATATAATTAATTTAAACAGCTCAGTACTGAGTAAGTGCTTTTACTGCCACCTGCTGTCCACTTTTAAGTCTGTGCAGGATAAAAGTAGTACAACGTCAAGTCATCTATTTATTTATATCTCCACTTTATTGATGTTTTATCCTGCACTAGCATGAGCTAATGCAACACAATTCCCTTCTTATCTGCACTGAAAAGTTCAAATTTGAATGACATTAAAAAGTAAGTCTAAGTCTAAGTCTAATGCAGTATTTATGTTCCCGTGTTTTGTTGAAATTCTGTGTTTAATGAGGTGAGCTTTACCAGAAATACTGAAAACATTACCAACAAATTCATAAAATCACAAGTTTGTGCGAGGCTTAAAAAAAAAAAAAAGAAGTCTCAAATCATTGCAACTTTATGAAAAAGATGCTGCCAATTCAGGCAATGACCAAAAAAAATCAAGTGTCTCAAAGGGCTGCACAAGCCACAATGACATCCTCAGTTCAGGGCCCACATAAGGGCAAGGAAAAACTCACAACCCAGTGGGGATGACAATGTGAATGACTATGAGAAACCTTGGAGAGGACCGCAGATGTAGGTGACCCCCCCAGTCCATAGTGGATCTAACATAACAGTGTGAGAGTCCAGTCCATAGTGGATCTAACATAATAGTGAGAGTCCAGTCCATAGTGGATCTAACATAATAGTGAGAGTCCAGTCCATAGTGGATCTAACATAATAGTGAGAGTCCAGTCCATAGTGGATCTAACATAATAGTGAGAGTCCAGTCCATAGTGGATCTAACATAATGTGAGAGTCCAGTTCATAGTGGATCTAGCATAATAATGTGAGAGTCCAGTCTATAGTGGATCTAACATAATAGTGTGAGTCCACATAGTGGATCTAACATGATAGTGAGAGTCCAGTCCATAGTGGATCTAACATAATAGTGTGAGTCCACATAGTGGATCTAACATAATAGTGTGAGAGTCCAGTCCATAGTGGATCTAACATTATAGTGAGAGTCCAGTTCATAGTGGATCTAACATAATAGTGTGAGTCCAGTCCATAGTGGATCTAACATAATAGTGAGAGTCCAGTCCATAGTGGATCTAACATAATAGTGTAAGAGTCCAGTCCATAGTGGATCTAGCATAATAGTGAGAGTCCAGTCCATTGTGGATCTAACATAATAGTGAGTCCAGTCCATAGTGGATCTAACATAATAGTGTGAGAGTCCAGTCCATAGTGGATCTAACATAAAAGTGAGAGTCCAGTCCATAGTGGATCCAACAGTGAGAGTCCAGTCCATAGTGGCTCTAACATTAAAGTGAGAGTCCAGTCCATAGTGGATTTAACATAATAGTGAGAGTCCAGTCCATAATGGATTTAACATAATAGTGTGAGAGTCCAGTCCATAGTAGATCTAACGTAATACTGTGAGAGTCCAGTCCATTGAGGATCTAACATAGTAGTGAGAGTCCAGTCCATAGTGGATCTAACATAATAGTGTGAGAGTCCAGTCCATAGTGGATCCAACATAATAGTGAGAGTCCTGTCCATAGTGGATCTAACATAATAGTGAGAGTCCGGTCCATAGTGGATCTAACATAATAGTGAGAATCCAGTCCATAGTGGATCCAGCATAATATTGTGAGAGTACAGACCATAGTGGATCTAACATAATAGTGAGAGTCCAGTCATTAGTGGATCTAACATAATAGTGAGAGTCCAGTCCATAGTGGATTTAACATAATAGTGTGAGAGTCCAGTGGACAAAATGGAACGAATTTTAGGGATATTACGGAGATGAAAGAAGGCTGTTTTAGCAACACTCTTGTGTAATCGTCTGCTTGTCAAACATTGAGGTGGTTTCATTAAATAGAGGTCGGTGTCTAGCAGGACCGATAATCGGCATTTCCCTTTTCTTGGCGTTGAGTTGCAAAGAGAGAAGACTTGACTGCAGGTGTCCTCCCTGTCCCAGCACTGCTTGCAGGTGGGGGCGGACAGCAGCCGCTGCGTGACCTGCATGGTGGCGTACGGCCAGGGGGTGTGGCTGGCCCTGCAGGGCAGTGCCCAGGTGAGGCTGTACCACGCCCAGACGCGGGAGAGCCTGACGGAGGTGGACGTGGCGCCCGCCGTCCACAAGATGCTGGCGGGTAAGACGCCGCCGGAGGTCCGTCTCCTCGGGCGCCGCCCTTCACCTCCTATTTCCTCCTCCTCCCCACGCAGGTGCAGACGCCATCATCAGGCAGCACAAGGCGGCCTGCCTGAGGATCACGGCGCTGCTGGCCTGCAAAGACCTCCTCTGGATCGGAACCAGCGCAGGTAAAGCTCGGCGTTGGATCCCTGGCACCTGAAATCCCGCCTCCAGATCAGGGCTCCTCAGCGAGGGCCATACTTGCCAACCCTCCCCAATTTCAGTGCCACTTCCGAAAATCTCCCGGGGGAACCGTTCTCCTGATTTCCACCCGGACAACAATATCGGGGGCGTCCTCTCTCACCTGAGAAGGAGACTATTATATTTGTGTCCGTTATCCATAAGCGTATCTATGAGCCATAAAGTAGGCGGGCACCTTAATACACCGACACACAACACCCGGATTCCCATCATGCATTGCTTCAAAACCAGGGCAAGTAGTAATGTCCAAAAACATAACAGAGATGAAGCAGAAGAAGTTTTGAAAGTTGACCAACTTTGCTGCCACGACTCTCCATGTGAGATGCAGGATGTATAACCAAGCGCTAACTTTAACTCACTAAAATGTTGAAATCAGCTCAAGCTTTTTTTTTTTAAACTTTATTTTATGGCGGGTCGCAATTAACATACCATACCGACTTTATTTTTAAAGCCTTTTAAAACAACATTATTAGCAGCTGGCTCAGAGGAGCAGTGTGTAGCACTACGCCAGAAAAGTAGTTCCTCGGCGTTTGCTCCACCAATATCGTTATTATTAAACATGAAGGTCACGACAGCAATGTTGTTGTTTTTTTTTTTAAATCAAGCCCTAATACCTGCATTGTTAGCCGCCTCTTACTAACACTTTTTTACAATTTAGAACGCACACAAAAAGGGAAAGACCTGAAAATGTGTTTTTTTCCCCCCCCAGGTGTGGTCCTCACACTGGCGATACCAGCGGTGACGTCCGGGATGGGAGCTGCTGTGCTGAAAAACCCCCCGCTTCCCATGGGCTCCGCACACGGACACACGGGCCACGTTCGATTCCTGACGTCTATCGAGCTACCCGAAGGTTCGGGAATGACGTTCCCGCCTCCGGTGTCGGACTCCATGGGTACAGTTTTGTTACGTAATGAACACAAACGGGAAGAAAAAGAAATCAGATGGGCTGCGACCTCTAAATGTGTAGCCTTGCAAGTTACCTGCTGATACTGCACTTCTTTTCCCCAAGCTTTTCTTCCTGTCACTCACGCACTACAGTGACTGACCTGGAGAGATGCAGCAGGGCTGCAGAGAACAACAGACAAGATTCAGAATAGATTCTCATAATATTTTACGTGGTGTAAAAATAAAAATAAAAGTATTAAAGTAGTATTAAAAGGAGTTAAGAAGTGTTAGAAAGAGTTAAGAAGTGTTAAAAGGAGTTAGGAAGTGTTAGAAAGAGTTAAGAAGTGTTAAAAGGAGTTAGGAAGTGTTAGAAAGAGTTAAGAAGTGTTAAAAGGAGTTAGGAAGTGTTAGAAAGAGTTAAGAAGTGTGAGAAAGAGTTAAGAAGTATTAAAAGGAGTTAGGAAGTGTTAGAAAGAGTTAAGAATTGTTAAAAGGAGTTAGGAAGTGTTAGAAAGAGTTAAGAAGTGTTAAAAGGAGTTAGGAAGTGTTAGAAAGAGTTAAGAAGTGTTAAAAGGAGTTAGGAAGTGTTAGAAAGAGTTAAGAAGTGTGAGAAAGAGTTAAGAAGTATTAAAAGGAGTTAGGAAGTGTTAGAAAGAGTTAAGAATTGTTAAAAGGAGTTAGGAAGTGTTAGAAAGAGTTAAGAAGTATTAGAAAGAGTTAAGAAGTGTTAGAGTTAAGAAGTATTAGAAAGAGTTAAGAAGTGTTAGAAATAGTTAAGAAGTGTTAGAAAGAGTTAAGAAGTGTTAAAAGGAGTTAAGAAGTGTTAGAAAGAGTTAAGAAGTGTTAAAAGGAGTTAGGACGTGTTAGAAAGAGTTAAGAAGTGTTAAAAGGAGTTAGGAAGTGTTAGAAAGAGTTAAGAAGTGTTACAAAGAGTTAAGAAGTGTTAGAAAGAGTTAAAAGGAGTTAAAAAGTATTAGAAAGAGTTAAGAAGTGTTAGAGTTAAGAAGTATTAGAAATAGATAAGAAGTGTTAGAAATAGTTAAGAAGTATTAGAAATAGTTAAGAAGTATTAGAAATAGTTAAGAAGTGTTAGAGTTAAGTGTTAGAAAGAGTTAAGAAGTGTTAGAAAGAGTTAAGAAGTGTTAGAGTTAAGAAGTGTTAAAAGGAGTTAGGAAGTGTTAGAAAGAGTTAAGAAGTATTAGAAAGAGTTAAGAAGTATTAGAAAGAGTTAAGAAGTGTTAGAAGGAGTTAAGAAGTATTAGAAAGAGTTAAGAAGTGTTAGAAGGAGTTAAGAAGTATTAGAAAGAGTTAAGAAGTGTTAGAGTTAAGAAGTATTAGAAATAGTTAAGAAGTGTTAGAAATAGTTAAGAAGTATTAGAAATAGTTAAGAAGTGTTAGAGTTAAGTGTTAGAAATAATTAAGAAGTGTTAGAAAGAGTTAAGAAGTGTTAAAAGGAGTTAGGAAGTGTTAGAAAAAGTTAAGAGGTGTTAGAAAGAGTTAAGAAGTGTTAGAAAGAGTTAAGAAGTATTAGAAAGAGTTAAGAAGTGTTAGAAGGAGTTAAGAAGTATTAGAAAGAGTTAAGAAGTGTTAGAGTTAAGAAGTATTAGAAATAGTTAAGAAGTGTTAGAGTTAAGAAGTATTGGAAATAGTTAAGAAGTGTTAGAGTTAAGTGTTAGAAAGAGTTAAGAAGTGTTAGAGTTAAGAAGTGTTAGAAAGAGTTAAGAAGTGTTAAAAGGAGTTAGGAAGTATTAGAAAGAGTTAAGAAGTATTAGAAAGAGTTAAGAAGTGTTAGAAAGAGTTAAGAAGTGTTAGAAATAGTCAAGAAGTATTAGAAAGAGTTAAGGAGTGTTAAAAGGATTTAGGAAGTGTTAGAAAGAGTTAAGAAGTGTTAAACAGAGTTAGGAAGTGTTAGAAAGAGTTAAGAAGTATTAGAAAGAGTTAAGAAGTGTTAAAAGTAGTTAGGAAGTGTTAGAAAGAGTTAAGAAGTCTTAGAAAGAGTTAAGTGTTAAAAAGAGTTAGGAAGTGTTAGAAAGAGTTAAGAAGTGATAAAAAGAGTTAAGTGATAAAAAGAGTTAAGTGTTAAAAAGAGTTAAGAAGTGTTAAAAAGGTTTGGAAGTGTTAGAAAGAGTTAAGAAGTATTAGAAAGAGTTAAGAAGTGTTAAAAGGATTTAAGAAGTGTTAGAAAGAGTTAAGAAGTCTTAGAAAGAGTTAAGTGTTCAAAAGAGTTAGGAAGTGTTAGAAAGAGTTAAGAAGTCTTAGAAAGAGTTAAGTGTTAAAAAGAGTTAGGAAGTGTTAAAAAGAGTTAGGAAGTGTTAGAAAGAGTTAAGTGTTAAAAAGAGTTAAGAAGTGTTAAAAAGAGTTAGGAAGTGTTAGAAAGAGTTGCGGAGTGTTGAGAGTAGGATGAAAGTGTTTCATCAGGACTTAAGTGTTTCATCTCCCGTGTGTCCCAAACAGGCAAAGCGTCTCACGGTGTGGACGCTCACCTCCAGCGGCGCGACTCGGCTCGCCGCCGCGCCTCCGCCCACCCGCCCCCGAAAAGCGAGCACCTGGTGATATCGGGCGGCGACGGCTACGAGGACTTCCGGCTGAACAACAGCGGCGAGAGCGTGGGCCGCGACGACAGCACCAACCACCTCCTGCTCTGGAGGGCGTGACCTCCTGCCGTGGGGGGCGTGACCTCCTCCCCTGGAGGGCGTGGCCTCCTGCTGTGGAGGGCGTGGCCTCCTGCTGTGGAGGGCGTGGCCTCCTCCCGTGGAGGGCGTGACCTCCTTCTGTGGGGGGCGTGACCTCCTTCTGTGGAGGGCGTGACCTCCTTCTGTGGGGGGCGTGACCTCATGTGTGGAGGGCGTGACCTCCTGCTGTGGGGGGGCGTGACTTCCTCCCGGCCGCTCACGTCCTCCTTGACTGAAGGAGCGTGGGCGCTGAAGGCGGACCCAAGGTCAGTGGGCGGCGAGTCCACAGTCATGTACAGTATTTATGCCTAGTCAGCACTTAATTTATAGGACCCGTGTGGTGGACCTGAGGAGGTCGCTCGTTGCAGACCGAGAACAGAACCCGAGAAAAACCGAAGCCATTTCTCCCGCAGGAAGTGACACGAGTAATCCCTTCCAGACGGGAACACGTTTCATGGAGAACCCAATAAAGAACCGGGACTCTGTTCCCCAAAGTCGCTCGTCCCGAGTCCCGCGTGGTCCCACTTTTCCTAAACGCTTCGGCAAAATCCGCTGATCACTTTCCGACTTGTCGAAAGAAATGGAGTGAACCCTCTTGTCGGCCATCCACTGTCCGTGTCTCTGCGGGTGGAGGCGGGGCCGCTAGCACAAACACACTTAAAATATTTAATTTCAAACACACAATTTTGCAATCTGCCAGCTAAAAAGATTTATATTTGTGACCAACGTGTTCATAGCGGTCTTAAAGAGCTCTCATTTTCTCAGTGGGAAGCGAAAATGTAGATTTTTACCGTAAAAAAACTGACAAGTTTAATCGCCAAAATTTTACCATAAAAATAACTTTTTTTTATTTACGGTAACGCACTGTAAATAATAAAACTGGCCACAATTTATCGTAAAAATTTAAGTGGTACCTTTTTTCCCACTTACAGCAAAGCACTGTAAAAACTGGGAATTTTACGGTAAAAAAAAAAATCGTGTTAGCGCAGTGCCCGAAAATGTACCGATTTTTTACGCGAAGTTACTGTAAATTGATAAACGGCTGTTTTTTTTTTTTTTACGGTAAAATGTTCGCAACTGAGATGCCTGTAAAAACTACTGGTGTTGTTTTTACAGCGTATTGCTGCAAACGGGAAAAACTGCATGTTATTTTACAGTCATGCACTGTAAAAAAAAATCAAATGAAAAATAGACTATATTTTACTTTAAAAACCTGACAGTTCAGTCGCCAACATTTTACCGTTAAAAAAAAAAAAATGGTACCGTTTTTTTCCCCATTTACAGTAATGCACCGTAAAAAAAAAAAGACTACATTTTAGTGTAAAAAACCGACAGTTCAGTCGCCAAAATTTTACTGTGAAAAAAAAAAAAAGTTGTACTGTTTTTTTCCATTTACAGTAGTGGACTGTAAAAAAAAAAACAACCGGAAATTTTAAGGTAAAAAAAAAAAAAAAAAAAGTTTTAGCGCAGTCTCCAGAAATGTATCTTTTTTTTACGCGAAGTTACTGTAAATTGAAAAACGGCTGTTATTTTTTTTGTACGGTCAAATGTTCACAACTGAGATGCCTGTAAAAACTACTGGTGTTGTTTTTACAAGGTATTGCTGCAAACGGAAAAACTGCATCTGTTATTTTACAGTCATGCACTGTAAAAAAAAAATAAAAAGACTATATTTTACTTTAAAAAACTGACACTTCAGTCGGCAACATTTTAACGTAAAAAAAAAAGGTACCGTTGTTTTTCCATTTACAGTAATGCACTGTAAAAACAACAACCGGAAATTTTACGGTAAAAAATATAGTGTTAGTGCAGTCTCCAGAAATGTACCGTTTTTTTATGCGAAGTTACTGTAAATTGAAAAACGGCTGTTATTTTTTTTTTCCGTAAAATGTTCGCAACTGAGATACTTGTAAAAACTACTGGTGTTGTTTTTACAAGATATTGCCGCAAACGGAAAAACTGCATCTCTCTTATTTTACAGTAATACACTGTAATAAAATTAATAAATAAAAAAAACATTATATTTTACTGTAAAAAACTGACAGATCAGTCGCCAAAATTTTACCGTAAAAAAAAAGTGGTACCGTTTTTTCCATTTAAAGTAAATCACTGTAAAAACAACAATCAAAAATTTTACGGTTAAAAAATTTGTGTTCACTCAGTCTCCGGAAATGTACTGTTTTTTTATGCAAAATGACTGTAAATTGAAAAATAGCTGTAAAATTTTGGTTACTGAGCTGCCTGTTTTTGACAAATTACGGTTGTTTTTACAGTGCATTACTCTAAATGGAAAAACTGCATTTCTGTTATTTTACAGTAATGTACTGTAAAAAAAAAAAAAAAGACCATATATTTTACGTTAAAAAAAACGGCAGTTCAGTCGCCAAAATTTTACCGTAAAAAAAAATGTGTTACCATTTTTTTTCCATTTACAGTAATGCACTGTAAAAACAACAACCGTAGATTTTACAGTTTCAAGAAATGGCAGCTCAGTTGCTAAAATGTAACTGTAAAAATAACAATGTTACCGTTTTTCCATTTACAATATTGCACTGTCAAACAAATGACTGAAGATTTTACTGTAAAAATTGGCAGCTCAGTCCCCAGAATTTCACCATTTTTTTTCCGCAAAATTACTGTAAATTGAAAAATAATTCAACGGCTTTTGTTATGATAAATATTCTGGAATTTTTTTTAAATTTCCCTGTAAAATCTAAATTCGTTGGTTTTACAACGCGTAACTGTAAATGGTTAAAAAAACGGTACCTCTGTCATTTTACAGTAATGCACCATAAAAAATGACCATACATTTTACCGTAAAAAGAACAGCGGTACCGTAGAACAACAACAACAACCATGGATTTACAGTAAAAAAAAAAAAGGCAGCTCAGTTGCTAAAATTTGACCGTAAATATGACAGTGGTACAGTTTGTCTATTTACAGTAATGCACTGTAAAAAAAAACAACCGTAAAATTAACAGTAAAAAAAGGCAGCTCAGTCGCTAAAATTTTACCGTAAAAATGACAGTGCATGGTACCGTTTGTCCATTTACAGTAATGCACTGTAATAAAAACAACCGTATAATTTACAGTAGAAAAAAAAGCAGCTCAGTCGTTAAAATTTTACCGTAAAAATGACAGTGGTACCGTTCGTCCATTTACAGTAATACACTGTAAAAAAAAACAACAACCGTAGAATTTACAGTAAAAAAAAAGGCAGCTCAGTCCCTAAAATGTTACCGTAAAAATGACAGTGGTACAGTTTGTCTATTTAACTAATGCACTGTAAAAAAAAACAACCTTAAAATTTACAGTAAAAAAAAGGCAGCTTAGTCGCTAAAATTGTACCGTAAAAATGACAGTGCATGCTACTGTTTGTCCATTTACAGAAATACACTGTAAAAAAAAAACAATCGTAGAATTTACAGTAAAAAAAAAAAGGCAGCTCAGTCGCTAAAATTTTACCGTAAAAGTGACAGTGGTACAGTTTGTCTATTTACAGTAATGCACTGTAAAAAAAAACAACCGTAGAATTTACAGTAAAAAAGGCAGCTCAGTCGCTAAAATGTTACCATAAAAATGACAGGGGGTTTGTCCATTTACAGTAATACACTGTAAAAAAAAACAACAACCGTAGAATTTACAGTAAAAAGAAAGCAGCTGAGTCGCTAAAATTTTACTGTAAAATGACAGTAGTACAGTTTGTCCATTTGCAG
>NC_084623.1:56315199-56380199 GCF_033978795.1 Nerophis ophidion | reverse complement strand
TGTTCTTTTGACATTTTACTCTCATCCTCACTATTTCATCCTTTTCCTGCAGCAGCTTGTGTGTCACCTCCTCATACGTCCTCATGGTTGTAGATATTGCTAGAAGTGTCCTATTTCTGTAAATAATGCACACCTTCTCCTCGACTGTGCATATGGATCTAATGACATATTTTTATATATTTCTGTAAGGTTTGTATTTTTCTTTCTTTGCGGCATGTCGTGTCAGCGCCACACTTCACGTGTCCAAAAAGAAGGCAAGATGGCCGCACATAGAAACGAGCAAGGTGCGGTCACTTCTTGTATTTACCTGTTCTTGTTATTGTTGGTTCAAACTCTCAATTAAATAAGATCACTGGTGCAATTGTGTCCCTCTTTATTTACTTATTAAAAATCTTCAACATAAATGTACACCTACAGTGGGATCATTTTGATGTTATAGCATCAAATAAGGTTGATTTTTGATATATTTCTGTTTACTACTTGGCTGTTCGGACAGAACTTATTCTGAATTTCATTTTGCAGGTCAAATGTAATGACTATGTTCATCCAACAGATGGCAGTGACCATAACAATAGAGTAAATGTGGTGTCAATACAGCTAGTGAGTGTGCCTTACACTCACATACATCCCACAATACAGCCATATATATTTATGTATGTGTCTATATATATATATATATATATATATATATATATATATATATATATATATATATATATATATATGTCTTGATTGGATTATCCAGAGAATAGTGCTCGATACCGTGGTAGAGCGCAATATGTAGGTGTGGGAAAAATCACAAGACTACTTCATCTCTACAGAACTGTTTCATGAGGGGTTCCCTCAATCATCAGGAGATGATTGAGGGAACCCCTCAATCATATATATATATATATATATATATATATATATATATATGTATGTATATAGATATAGATTTAGATATATATACGGACAAAAACACTTTTGTGGAAGCAAAAATATCGATCTTATCACCAAGTATCGGCCCTACAGTGATACCACCATATCGACAGCAGCTGTATATATGTGTATAGTATGCGTATACATGTGTGTGTGTGTATAAATATATATATATGTATACGTGTGTGTATATATACAACTTCATCCATTTTCTACCGCTTGTCCCTTATATATGTTTGTGTATATATGTGTTTGTAACAATATAAACAAAAACACATTTGTAGAAGTAAAAATATCGATATTATCACCAAGTATCGGCCCTACAGTGATACCACCATCTCGACAGGAGCTGTATACGTGTGTGTGTTTTTTAAATATATATATATATATATATATATATATATATATATGTATATATATATATATATATATACACAGTTAGTATAGATGTATGTGTATATGTATATATGTATGTGTGTACACACATATGTATATATGTGTATACATATGTACGTATATGTAACAATATGAACAAAAACACATTTGTAGAAGTAAAAATATCGGCCTTACAGTGATACTACCATATCGACAGGAGCTGTATATATATATATATATATATATATATATATATATATACATATATATGTACATATATATATATACATATATATATATATATACATATATATATATGTATGTATGTATACATACATACATATGTGTGTGTATATGTATGTATGTGTTTATATGTATGTGTATATATATGTATATAACTAAGTGTATATATATGTGTACACATATACATATATATATATACATATATATATATATATATATGTATATATATATATATATATATGAACAAAAAACTTGTAGAAGTAAAAATGTCGTCTTCGTATATGTATGTATATATATCCATCCATTTCCTACCGCTTATTCCCTTCGGGGTCGCTGTAGCCTATCTCAACAGACAACATTCACACTCACATTCACACACTAGGGCCAATTTAGTGTTGCCAATCAACCTATCCCCAGGTGCATGTCTTTGGAAGTGGGAGAAAGCCGGAGTACCCGAAGGGAACTCACGCATTCACGGGGAGGACATGCAAACTCCACACAGAAAGACCCCGAGCCCGGGATTGAACCCAGGACTACTCAGGACCTTCGTATTGTGAGGCAGACGCATTAACTCTTCTGCTACTGTGTGTTTGTGCGTGTGTCCATTTCCTACCGCTTGTTCCTCATATATATAGATAGTACTTTATTGATTCCTTCAACAGAGTTCTCTCAGGAAATTTAAAATGTATGTATGTGTACATAAAATGTATGTGTATACATGTGCATGTATATGTAACAATGTGAACAAAAACACATTTGTACAAGTAAAAATGTCGATATCATCACCAAGTATCGGCCCTACAGTGATACCAGCACATCGACAGCAGCTGTGTGCGAGGCCCCGCCCACTCGCAGCTTAAACAGAAGAGACAAGCGGGAGCCCCACAAAAAGATGACGTCATAAACCGGCATCGGGCTTCTCATCCATGTTTTCACGCCTACTTTTACTGCTTTTTACTCCCACACCAACTAACTCGCCGCTCCGGAGGATGTCCCTGTCCTCATGAACCTTCCATTCCGCCGCTTTTATCCAGCGAAACCGGTAAGTCTGACAACTTTTAACCGCTGTCCGCGTGGTCGCGTGACGGCTAATGTCGGTCAGTAAGCTAGCAAGACCACCGGAATTATCTTCATATTTATCCATTAGTCGACTTAATTGTGTTTTTTGTTTGTTGTAACTCACGCTAATCCCCCTTAAAGTCACTTTGTAAACATCGCCTACCTGAATTGTTGACTTATGTCGAATTCATCAATGTTAAAACAAGCTGATGATAAAAGAGAGCCTTTTTTTTTAAATTTATTTCAAAGTCAGTGACGTCACTTCCGGGCCACCTTTTGAATTATTTCTGTGTTTAGTTTCCAACCTGACACGCCACACTTGCAGGTAGGGAGCATTTGAGGACATGAAGACCGAATCGTACGAATGCATCCCATAAGAAATCACCCAAATAGAATTAATCCGTTCCAGACGTCCCAAAATAACTGGGGTCATTGATTAAAAGCCTACTGAAATGAGATTGTCTTATTTAAACGGGGATAGCAGGTCCAATCTATGTGTCATATTTGATCATTTCGCGATTTTGCTGAAAGGATTTAGTAGAGAACATTGACGATAAAGTTTGCAACTTTTGGTTGCTAATAAAAAAGCTTTGCTTGTACCGGAAGTAGCAGACGATGTGCGCGTGACGTCACTGTTTGTGGAGCTCCTCACATCCTCACATTGTTGACAATCATGGCCACCGGCAGCGAGAGCGATTTTGACCGAGAAAGCGACAATTTCCCCATTAATTTGAGCGAGGATGAAAGATTCGTGGATGAGGAAAGTGAGAGTGAAGGACTAGAAAAGAAAAAAAAAGAGGGAAGTGGGAGCGATTCAGATGTTAGGAGACACATTTACTAGGATAATTCTGGAAAATCCCTTAACTGCTTATTGTGTTACTAGTGTTTTAGTGAGATTATATAGTCGTACCTGAAAGTCGGAGGGGTGTGGTGAGCGCCAGTGTCTCTGCGGGTAAACCACGGAGGAGGAACGACATGAGCTCTGCTCATGTCTACGGTAAGAGCCGACTTATTACCACAATTTTCCTCACCCAAACCTGCCGGTTGACATGTGGTAGAGAACCTTGTTCGCTTGACCGTTTTTTTCCATATTAAAGTTTCACCATTATCTTTTGGGAATGTAAACAAAGAAACACCGGCTGTGTTTGTGTTGCTACAGCCGGCCGCAATACACCGCTTCCCCACCTACGTCTTTCTTCTTTGTCGTCTCCATTATTAATTGAACAAAGTGCAAAAGATTCAGCAACACAGATGTCCAGAATATTGTGTAATTATGCGATTAAAGCAGACGACTTTTAGCCGTGATCGGTGCTGGAAGAACATGTCCGCTGCAATCAGTGACGTCACTCGCGACGTTTTCAACAGGATATTTAGCGGGAAATTTAAAATTGCAATTTAGTAAACTTAAAGCGGCCGTATTGGAATGTGTAGCAATGTTGAGATGTCATCATTGATATATAAACTATCAGACTGCATGGTCGGTAGTAGTGGCTTTCAGTAGGCCTTTAAATTTGTGTCAAAATTCATTGAAATCGAAGGAAAACGTCACTTTTAGATTTTGTATTAAAAAAATACAATAGAAAGTACTGTTAACTCTTTTAAATAAAGTAATGTAATAATAATGTTCAGTGTTTACCTTGGAGCGTGGACTTCTGTGGTATCTTTCAGCTGCTTCTGTCAAACACACCATCCGCAGCTTCTCCGTAATTCCACGGATACAATTTCGCCGTTTAGATATGATTTTAGAGCTTGCTAGTGACAGTCACAACTACGGTACCAGGCTTAGCCCGAAGAGGAGCTCTCACCCGCCTTGAACGCAAAACTCGTGTTTTGAAAAAGACTGAGAGGAGCCAGATGAGGTGGTTGGGGCATCTGGTCAGGATGCCACCCAAACGCCTCCCTAGGGAGGTGTTTCGGGCACGTCCGACCGGTAGGAGGCCACGGGGAAGACCCAGGACACGTTGGGAAGACTTATGTCTCCCGACTGGCCTGGGGAAAGGGAAGCCTGGGTTTCCCTGCTTAGGCTGCTGCCCCCGCGACCCGACCTCGGATAAGCGGAAGAAGATGTATAGGGCAATCACTTACTGGAATCGACTTCTACAACATCTGGTATTAATCACCAGCATAGTGGATTTTAAGATTAGACTAAGAGGACAAGTATTGCGGAAAGAGATCATTCTAGATTGTACCTAATGTCATGACTGGTTTTATTGATTATTGACTATTTTAATGACTAGAAAATGGATGGATGGATTAATGACTATTGGACAAGCAGTAGAAAATGGATGGATGGTACTTTTTCGTCACTTAGTTTGTCTTTGGTACACTAATTTTCGGCCATTGGTTCTTTGTGTCATTTTTGCAAAAATATATTTTTATATTGTTCTTTTTATTTTTTGGTATGAACATTACTATGTAAACTCCAAGTTATTGTTTTTTTTTGTTTTTTTTTTGTTCTTTGTCGTTGCTATTTTTGTATTACAACATTTTATTATTTGATCATGTTGTGCTGCATTGTAATCTTTTGTTTTGTGATTGTGTGATGTTTTTTTTGCCTGGACCCCAGGTAGAATAGTCTCCACTGCGGTGTAAACTAATGGGGATCCTTGGTAAACTAAAGTACATTTTAGAGTCCTTGGCTGGCGTTATTTACTCATTCTGCTTCTGGCCGTGTTACGCTCCAACTGCTTTTCTAGCTACACAATTTGTCTTTTTTTATTTTTTTTAATGATGATTGATTTCTTTAATTCCTTTAATTCGATGACTATTGTTCACTTCTTTTTTTTTAAACAATGCCCTTCACCCTCACATTCGTCATTGCCGTGCTTGAAAAAACAAAATTAGATCGATCCTTAGCTGTCAGCTTGTGAGTAAGACAAAATGTGTAAGTCGAATCTTACGGTGTTTCCCGTGATATCTACTTTTAAACTAGCGGCCCGCGGGCCACATCCGGTCCGCAAAAAGTTTTCTTTCGGCATGCCGAACACCACCCAAATAGGCTTGATGAAACCTTTCAAACTTGGGGTTGATCATGCATGCAGTACTCCTGCCACACCACCGGGGGCAACAGCAAAACATGTGTCACAATGAAGCAGCTGTGGGAGAGTAGACTAAGACTATTCATTCAGCCACAATTTGTTCCTTTTATTTTATTATTATTTTTTTTTATAAATGTAATGATAATGTCAACGAGGGATTTTTAATCACTTCTATGTTGAAATTGTTACTAATATTGATACTGTTGTTGATCAAATTTATTTTTGTTTGACTGCTTTTAGATTGTTTTGGGTCATGTTTGTGTATCCTCAATTGCTTTGTTTATTGCTATTTTGTATGTTGCTGGGTCGGTTTTGGTTTTGGAAGTGGAATTGCATTATTATGGTGTTGTGTATTGTTTTGTTGGGTGGATTAATAATTTAAAATTAATAAATAAATGGGATTTAACATAGAGAAAATTTGCATCACAGCTAATGGATAAATATTTTCGGTTCATTATGAGACTGTGGTGGTAGAGATATTGGCGCTAAAATGATTTAACAAGTACAGGGCTTGAGTGGAAATCTGCTGGAGTAGTCTACAGTCGTACAGTAACAAGCAATTACACCTCTATTAAACTTAAATACCGTATTTTCCGGACTATAAGGCGGACCTAAAAACTCAAATTTTCTCAAAAGATGACAGTGCGCCTTATAATCCGGTGCGCCTTATATGTGGACCAATATTGAGCCACAACAGGTCTCGCAACCCCAACCTCTACTGTAGCGTCTATTCTATGTGTCTTATATGCGGTGCGCCTTATCAATCAATCAATCAATGTTTATTTATATAGCCCCAAATCACAAATGTCTCAAAGGACTGCACAAATCATTACGACTACAACATCCTCGGAAGAACCCACAAAAGGGCAAGGAAAACTCACACCCAGTGGGCAGGGAGAATTCACATCCAGTGGGATGCCAGTGACAATGCTGACTATGAGAAACCTTGGAGAGGACCTCAGATGTGGGCAACCCCCCCTCTCTAGGGGACCGAAAGCAATGGATGTCGAGCGGGTCTAACATGATACTGTGAAAGTTCAATCCATAGTGGCTCCAACACAGCCGCGAGAGTTCAGTCCAAAGCGGATCCAAGACAGCAGCGAGAGTCCCGTCCACAAGAAACCATCTCAAGCGGAGGCGGATCAGCAGCGTAGAGATGTCCCCAACCGATACACAGGCGAGCGGTCCATCCTGGGTCTCGACTCTGGACAGCCAGTACTTCATCCATGGTCATCGGACCGGACCCCCTCCACAAGGGAGGGGGGGACATAGGAGGAAAAAGAAAAGAAGCGGCAGATCAACTGGTCTAAAAAGGAGGTCTATTTAAAGGCTAGAGTATACAGATGAGTTTTAAGGTGAGACTTAAATGCTTCTACTGAGGTGGCATCTCAAACTGTTACCGGGAGGGCATTCCAGAGTACTGGAGCCCGAACGGAAAACGCTCTATAGCCCGCAGACAAAGTTTTAAAATAGGCCATTCATTGATGGTGCGCCTTATAATCCGGTGCGCCTTATAGTGCGGAAAATACGGTGCCATAGATCAAATATATTTACCCCAGTAATATCATCAAAACTTACCTGACTGGATGAAGTACTTGGGCTCAAATACTAGTGTGGCCTCAATAGCCCAGCTGTACTGTGTGCAGCATGCTGGGACTTATCTGGGCATGTTTCAAGTTTCAAGTTTATTGTTCTTCGGTCAATGGTCAACAAAGCAAAAAAAACAGTTGTACATTCATAGATTGAAAATAAAAAGTTGTACATTCATAGATAGAAAATAAAAAATGTTACAGACCGAAAGGGTTTAGGCTGAAGTGAAACACTTATTGCGCCTAACCCTATAAACAATTTCAAGTACAAAATAAACTTCCGAAAGTTATAAAAAGTCCTTTGCACAACTTATTATAAATAAACATTATAAACAACATTATAAACAACAAAGGGGCTTCACGGTGGCAGAGGGGTTAGTGCGTCTGCCTCACAATACGAAGTTCCTGCAGTCCTGGGTTCAAATCCAGGCTCGGGATCTTTCTGTGTGGAGTTTGCATGTTCTCCCCGTGAATGCGTGGGTTCCCTCCGGGTACTCCGGCTTCCTCCCACTTCCAAAGACATGCACCTGGGGATAGGTTGATTGGCTACACTAAATTGGCCCTAGTGTGTGAATGTGAGTGTGAATGTTGTCTGTCTCTCTGTGTTGGCCCTGCGATGAGATGGCGACTTGTCCAGGGTGTACCCCGCCTTCCACCCGATTGTAGCTGAGATATGCGCCAGCGCCCCCCGCGACCCCGAAAGGGAATAAGCGGTAGAAAATGGATGGATGGATGGATGGATGGATTATAAACAACATGAACGTAGTTCAATTTTATACAGGTACAGGCATGTGAAATATCCCTGTGTACATATAGACCTTTGCACTTATTATATATACAATATATACAAACAATTGTACTTCTATTATTATTTATATCTCATGTTTAATTTTTAATTAACATTAATCATAGTATTAACTACAATGTTAATTCAAGAGTGATATATTTTTTCAAGACATTGATCTTAATGTGATGGAGGAATGCACAGTGCAGGGTTGATGTTCAACTGAATTTGTATTAAATCAAGTTGTTTTAGCTGATAATCATGCTGCAAGATCTAGCATGTTGCAATCAATGTTTATTCCCATTAATTCCCATAGAAAGTTTCCAATTTTGCAACCCTACTCCCTAGAATCGAATCATGATTCACAGCCCCTACTGTACATACTGTATTTCACAATGCATTTAGCAAGGTCAGCCATTGAGTTCAGGTACACTCCCAGCAGCTGTGCTAACTGAAATGTGATTTGGAAACCTTCTCAGAAGAAGTTGATTTTGCACTCACGCAATGTTTGTCACAGCAGACATTATGGGTCCCACTCAGTGTCAGGTATTAGGGATGTTTAAATTCAGTACTAATAAGGTGAAGTAGAACGATTACCTTAATGATACAACCTCGACGGTTTGTCGTAGTACCGTTTGAAATTAAAATGATCGTAAAATTGTGATTGATTACCCCACTTTGACGGTGATACTGCTCATTTCTGTAGAAGCAGCGCATGCGCAGATTGCTACTTTCAGCTGCTGTTGTGCAATCACAGAG
This sequence comes from Nerophis ophidion, assembly GCF_033978795.1. Taxonomy (NCBI): domain Eukaryota; kingdom Metazoa; phylum Chordata; class Actinopteri; order Syngnathiformes; family Syngnathidae; genus Nerophis; species Nerophis ophidion. Next base: position 56,371,431 of record NC_084623.1, on the reverse strand, counting down.
CATTTGGAATTTATCCTATTCAAAAACAGAAATGTATAGAGAATGCTAAGGTCTTTTAAGTATATATCGGAGGCCTCAAACAACATCAGGATAAAGAGAAGCAAGTCTACGCTGCTAAAGAGAGCAAGAGAGAGAGGCAAAAACACTTCCAGACCAGTATATTTTGGTCAAACTGAGAGAAAGGCAGCAATACAACATCAATCACAGAAGGAACTCAATTGGTGGATGAATTATGACTAAAATACAAACACGATATAAATTGGTGATCGGCACCATCAGAACATTATTTGTCTTGTTCTGAGAAGTTGGGATGTGAAAATATGTGCAGAGAGCTAAATCCCTGCAGGGCAAAAGGAATGCAGCAGGTGGCTGTAAAAGTGTAAAAAGCGCTTTGACTGAAATAGTTGTTGGACGAGGGGTTACTGAAAAATACATTTTGCCACAGCTAGCTCGCTGATCGCTCGGTAACAGATAGCTCACTGATTAGCACCGTTAGCATGCTGATCGCTAGCTATCTAAATGAACATGAATGCGAGACAGTCATTTAAACACACATTTTTTTAAGTAGCCGAAACAATATTAAATGTTTTTTCTCCTTATGAAAGAATATTACTTATTTTCAAAATAAAACTTGGTCAAGAGATATCAGTGTGCGGGTTAATCCAGTCCGTTTCAGACATCTTAATTTTTCCATCTTTTAGAATATTTTTTCTTAAACGGGAACTGCGCTTTTTTGTTTTTTAATTTTGCCTATCGTTCACAATTATTATGAGAGACAAGGACACACATCTTTTTTATTTTTATTTTTTTTTAGGGATGATTAAAAAAAAACATATTTTGTATACACACTGCAAGTATTGATTTAATGTGGTAACAGACACTTTCATAACAATATGTAGTATGTTTTATATACACTGCAAGTATATATTTAATGTAGTAACAGACACCTTCATAACACTATGTAATATGTAATATAAACACATATTGTCGTGACAGACACCTTCATAACAATATGTAATGTGGACAATATTTACCGTACTTTGGTCATTTTAACCATTGCTGGAACTAATCTCCTTGCCGCGTTTATTTCCGTTTCAATACCAACGCACTTTGACTACTAACTTGTGTTTTTACTTCTGGGAAAAAAGGCTTGTGTGTCTCCTAATCATGGTAGATTCGGTAACAAACAACAAAGATTATTTTTGGACGGATGAGGATTCACAACCTTATCTTTTTGAAGTTGAATATACGGAGTATGAACTACTGCTTCTAGAAGCCGGCACGAAGATAAAGTGAGACGTTGGAGCAGACGGAAGCCGAGAGAGTTATGCGAAAGTGACTCGAAAGCTGCAAAATGTGGAATTTGAAGCCATGCTATTTCAAGATAAATTGAGTGCTTACCCAAATGAACCGGAAAAAAATGTCCCCAGACAACTTTTGGACTGCATGTTATTACAACCACAGTACATACACTCTCCGGTTAGCTGTGTACAAACTAAACATGAAATAATACTTTACAGATTGTTCATGTTTTTTCACTCCGTACAGATTGGCGTCCTATTACAATGTTGTGCATCACAAACTCAACGCGTTTCGTGTAGCAGTTGAAACTAGCTTATCTCTTTCCCGCAGTTAACCTTTGCGGCAAAAACCATAGCATGCCGATGAATCACTACGCTAGAAAAGGAGTTCCACGGAAGGTCACGGAACGTAAAGGAAATATTGTTGATGGTTTTTGAATGCATTTTTAAAGTGATTTGGCGGTAAAATTGATTGCTACCAAGAACGAGACGATGTTTATATTTTAGAATGCAAAAAACCCCAAAACCTTTTGTCTTCTTGTCGCTCATAATGATTGTGAATGATTGGCAAAATTCCCCCAAAAAGTGGAGTTCCCCTTTTAAAGGCCTACTGAAAGCCACTACTACCCACCACACAGTCTGATAGTTTATATATCAATGATGAAATATTAACATTGCAACACATGCCAATACGGCCTTTTTAGTTTACTAAATTGCAATTTTAAAGTTCGCGCTATGATGACGTGTAGCGGACATTTTTTTCCCAGCCGATCCAAGCTATAAGTAGTCTGCTTTAATCGCATAATTACACAGTATTCTGGACATCTGTGTTGCTGAATCTTTTGCAATTTGTTCAATTAATAATGGAGACGTCAAAGAAGAAAGATGTAGGTGAGAAACGGTGTATTGCGGCTGCCTTTGGCAACACAAACACAGCCGGTGTTTCCTTGTATACATTCCCGAAGGTGAAGCTTTACTATGGAACAGAGCGGTTAAGCGAACATGGTTCCCGACCACATGTCAACCGGCAGGTTTTGGTGAGAAAATGGTGGTAATAAGTCGACTCTTACCGTAGACATGAGCGAAGCTTGCGGACTCTCTTACCTCCTTCCACCAGAGACACTGGCGGTCACCACACTCCTCCGACTTTCAGGTACGACACGGTAAAGAATCTGGGTGTTATCTTCGACCCAACTCTCTCCTTTGAGTCACACATTAAAAGCGTTACTAAAACGGCCTTCTTTCATCTCCGTAATATCGCTAAAATTCGCTCCGTTCTGTCCACTAAAGACGCTGAGATTATTATCCATGCTTTTGTTACGTCTCGTCTCGATTACTGCAACGTACTATTTTCGGGTCTCCCCATGTCTAGCATTAAAAGATTACAGTTGGTACAAAATGCGGCTGCTAGACTTTTGACAAGAACAAGAAAGTTTGATCACATTACGCCTGTACTAGCTCACCTGTGCACTTAAGATGTGACTTTAAGGTTTTACTACTTACGTATAAAATACTACACGGTCTAGCTCCATCCTATCTTGCCGATTGTATTGTACCATATGTCCCGGCAAGAAATCTGCGTTCAAAGGACTCCGGCTTGTTAGTGATTCCCAAAGCCCAAAAAAAGTCTGCGGGCTATAGAGCGTTTTAATTTCGGGCTCCAGTACTCTGGAATGCCCTCCCGAGTTCGAGATGCCACCTCAGTAGAAGCATTTACGTCTCACCTTAAAACTCATTAGTGTACTCTAGCCTTTAAATAGACTCCCTTTTTAGACCAGTTGATCTGCCGTTTCTTTTCTTTTTCTCCTATGTCCCACTCTCCCTTGTGGAGGGGGTCCGGTCCGATCCGGTGGCCATGTACTGCTCACCTGTGTATCGGCTGGGGACATCTCTGCGCTGCTGATCCGCCTCCGCTTGGGATGGTTTCCTGCTGGCTCCGCTGTGAACGGAACTCTCGCTGCTGTGTTGGATCCGCTTTGGACTGGACTCTTGTGACTGTGTTGTATCCATTATGGATTGAACTTTCGCAGTATCATGTTGGACCCGCTCGACATCCATTGCTTTCGTCCTCTCCAAGGTTCTCATAGTCATCATTGTCACCGACGTCCCACTGGGTGTGAGTTTTCCTTGCCCTTATGTGGGCCTACCGAGGATGTCGTAGTGGTTTGTGCAGCCCTTTGAGACACTAGTGATTTAGGGCTATATAAGTAAACATTGATTGATTGATGATTGATAATCAATAAAACACTAGTAACACAATTAGCAGTTAAGGGATTTTCCAGAATTATCCTAGTAAATGTGTCTAATATCTGAATCGCTCCCACTGCCCTCTTTTTTTTTTTTTTCTAGTCCTTCACTCTCACTATCATCATCCACGAATCTTTCATCCTCGCTCAAATTAATGGGGAAATCGTCGCTTTCTCGGTCCGAATCGCTCTCGCTGCTGGTGGCCATGATTGTAAACAATGTTCAGATGTGAGGAGCTCCACAACCCGTGACGTCACACGCACATCCTCTGCTACTTCCGGTACAGGCAAGGCTTTTTTATTAGCGACCAAAAGTTGCAAACTTTATCGTCGATGTTCTCTACTAAATCCTTTCAGCTAAAATATGGCAATATCGCGAAATAATCAAGAATGACACAAATAATGGACCTGCTATCACCGTTTAAAAAATAAAATCTCATTTCAGTAGGCCTTTAATGAATCCATTCCAAGCACACGCAGATGTGTACTCCACTTCAGTACCAGAACGGTATTACTCACTATCCCACCACCCGAGACCCCCCCCCCCGGAAGATGAACTGGCCAGTTGACGGTGAACAAGTCAGAGTCTTTAGTACGGACGAGTGAGTCTCTTTGTGACGAGGCACAAGCCAGCGATTGTGTGTCACCTACTGCAGAGTGCACACTCAGTCCCTCGTGTTGGCGCTGCCACGTACATGCGACCCTAACAAAACAATTGCTGAGTAATGACAATGCAGCCAAACAAAGGAGGAAATTGGACCTCTTGTCAGTTGTAACAGTTGTTTAAACCGCTATGGAATCTAACTCAAAACCACACAACTCTGGTCTCAAGATGGGCGATACGGACTCAAGTTTTTATCATGATATGCAAAACCAAAACCAGTGAAGTCGGCACGTTGTGTGGTTCGTAAATAAAAACGGATGACAATGATTTGGAAATCCCTTTCAACTTACATCAATCAATGTTTACTTATATAGCCCTAAATCACGAGTGTCTCAAAGGGCTGCACAAGCCACACCGACATCCTCGGCTCAGATTCCACATCCGGGCAAGAATAAACTGAACCCAATGGGATGACAATGAGAAACCTTGGAGGGGACCGCGGGTGTGGGCACCCCGCTCCTGGGCCACCGGTGCAATGCACGTTGACTGGATCTACCTGTGAGAGTCCAGTCCATAGTGGATCTACCATAATATGGTGAGAGTCCAGTCCATAATGGAGCTAATATAATAGTGTGAGAGTCCAGTCCATAGTTGATCTAACATAATAGTATGAGTCCAGTCCATAATGGATCTAACATAATAGTGTGAGAGTCCAGTCCATAGTGGATCTAAAATAGTATGGTGAGAGTCCAGTCCATAGTTGATCTAACATAATAGTGTGAGAGTCCAGTCCATAGTGGATCTAAAATAGTATGGTGAGAGTCCAGTCCATAGTTGATCTAACATAATAGTATGAGTCCAGTCCATAATGGATCTAACATAATAGTGTGAGAGTCCACTCCATAGTGGATCTAACATAATAGTGAGAGTCCACTCCATAGTGGATCTAACATAATAGTGAGAGTCCAGTCCATAGTGGATCTAACATAATATTTGGAGAGTCTAGTCCATAGTGGATCCAACATAGTGTGAGAGTCCAGTCCGTAGTGGATCTAACATAATAGTGTGAGAGTCCAGTCCATAGTGGATCTAACACAATAGCGTGAGAGTCCAGTCCATAGTGGATCTAACATAATAGTATGAGAGTCCAGTCCATACTGGATCTAAAATAATAGTGTGAGAGTCCAGTCCATAGTGGATCTAACATAATAGTGTGAGAGTCCAGTCCATAGTGTATCTAACATAATAGTGAGAGTCCAGTCCATAGTGGATCTAACATAATAGTGTGAGAGTCTAGTCCATAGTGGATCTAGCATAATAGTGTGAGAGTCCAGTCCATAGTGGATCTAACATAATAGTGTGAGAGTGCAGTCCGTAGTGGATCTAACATAATAGCGTGAGAGTCCAGTCCATAGTGGATCTAACATAATAGTGTGAGAGTCAAGTCCATAGTGGATCTAACATAATAGTGAGAGTCCAGTCCATAGTGGATCTAACATAATATTTGGAGAGTTTAGTCCATAGTGGATCTAACATAGTAGTGAGAGTCCAGTCCGTAGTGGATCTAACATAATAGTGTGAGAGTCCAGTCCATAGTGGATCTCACACAATATTGTGAGAGTCCAGTCCATAGTGGATCTAACGTAATAGTGAAAGTCCAGTCCATAACGGGGCCAGCAGGAGACCATTCCGAGCGGAGAGAGGTCAGCAGAGCTGAGACATCCCCAACCGATGCACAGACGAGTGGTCCACCCTAGGTCCCGACTCTGGACAGCCAGCGCTTCATCCATGGCCACCGAGCCTGTGCCTCCATCCCCCCTCTACGAAGGAGTGGGGGGCAGAGCAGAAAAGAAACGGCAGATCAAATGGTCTTAAAGGGGCAGTATTTAAAGGCTAGAGTATACAAATGAGTTTTAAGGTGAGACTTAAATGCTTCTACTGAGGTAGCATCTCTAACTGTTACCCGGAGGGCATTCCAGAGTACTGGAGCCCCAATAGAAAACGCTCTATAGCCCGCAGACTTTTTTTGGGCTCTGGGCATCATTAATAAGGCGGAGTTCTTTGAACGCAGATTACTTGCCGGGACATATGGTACAATACAATCAGCAAAATAGGCTGGATATTCAATTGAATAGACTGCAAAGACAAGATACTTAATGTTCAAACTGAGAAAGTTCATTTAAAAAGCGTCCATCTATATCTTGTTTGGGAGCAATTGCTAATGGTTATGTGCAGTAAAACTTTTCATGAACTCAAATCACCTTAATGTGTGTTCTTAAAATTGTGTCCCACGTCTTAGATGAAGAGAACAAATATGATTTTGGTTTACAGAGTAAACCACTAAAAATTAAGGTTTGGGGCGTTGTTTTCTTTTTTTTTTTGAGTGGTCAGCTTGAAGCGTCTCTCTGTCTCGCACTCCCTAGTCGTCATGTGACATGACTGTGTGTCTGTTATGGTTTAACTTCCTGGTTTCAATGACTTAGACTTAGACAAACTTTAATGATCTACAAGGGAAATTGTTCCCCCCCAAAAAATCTCTGCTCCGTCAGCTTTGTGCCTACACGGCATCCCTGGCGCTTTTTCCATAGTTGTTGTAGTAGGAATGTCTGGCCGCGATCCCCATAGCGCTGGGGGGCAAAGAGAGCGCAAACACAAAACTGCCCGAAGAGACAAAGAAAAGTAAAGAAAACGAACAAAAGCGCCCAATAACCATAATTAGGGATTTAATTAGATCAGGGGTCGGCAACCTTTACCACTCAAAGAGCCATTTTGACCCGTTTCACAAAATAAATAAACTATGGGAGCCCCAAGACTCTTTTGAAATTTAAAATGAAATAACACAGCGTACAAAGTTTTTTTTTTGCTTTTTGCTATGTATTAACCAGGGTTCTCAGATACGCGGCCCGCACCTCAATATGAAAATGTAATATTACTGCGGCCCGCGAGTTTTATTTGAATGCCGCTTGGCAACATCACATCTGCCAACCATCTTAATTTTCCCGGAGATTATTGAGTTTCAGAGCAACCATTCTCTCGACTGTCTGCTGGTATTCACCCAAACAACAATAATAAGGGCGTGCTATGACGGCAATGCTTTTAGCGCCCTACGACAAGCGTAACAAACAGCTAACCAGCCCATTTATATGTTGTATGAGGCTACTGCACACACACATAAGCGACTGCAAGGCATACTTGCTCAACCGCCATACAGGTTACACTGAGGGTTGTGATATACACAACTTTAGCACTCTTACTTATATGCGCCACACTGTGAAATGACAAACACATTTCGGGGGAACATCCTCACTGTAACACAACATAAACACAACATAACAATTACCCAGAATCCCATGTATCCTGAACCCTTCCGGGCTACATTATACACCCCCGCTACCACCAAACCCCACCCCGCCCACCTCAACCGACGCACGGAGGGTTGGGGGTGGTAGTGGGGGTGTATAATGTAGCCCGGAAGAGTTAGGGATGCATGGGATTCTGGGTATTTGTTGTGTTGTGTTTGTATTGTGTTACAGTGAGGATGTTCTCCCGAAATGTGTTAGTCATTCTTGTTGGGTGTGGGTTCATGGTGTGGCGCATATTAGTAAGAGTGTTAAAGTTGTTTATATCACAACCCTCAGTGTAACCTGTATGGCTGTTGAACAAGTATGCCTTGCAGTCGCTTGCGTGTTGAGTCAGCAGCCGCACACTAGATGTGGCCGGCCGGCCGGCACTCAGATGGCATAGTATTAAAGCGGACGCGACGACATGGTCTACAGGACGTTTAAGGCATTGCCATCACGGCACGCTCTCAATATTGTTGTCCGGGTGAAAATCTGAGAATGATATCCTGGGGAGATTTCTGGGAGAGGCACTGAAATCCGGAAATCCTCCCGGAAAAATGGGGGGGTCGGCAAGTATGCAGCTGAGTCACATCAGAGTGATCCAAGAGCCGCATGCAGCTCCGGAGCCGCGGGTTGCCGACCCCTGATTTAGATAAACATCTCGATCTATCAAGGGGGTCCGGTCCGATGACCATGGATGAAGTACTGGCTGTCCAGAGTCGAGACCCAGGATGGACCGCTCGTCGGGACCTAGGATGGACCGCTCGCCTGTGTATGGGTTGGGGACATCTCTACGCTACTGATCCGCCTCCGCTTGAGATGGTTTCCTGTGGACGGGACTCTCACTGCTGTCTTGGAGCCACTATGGATTGAACTTTCACAGTATCATGTTAGACCCGCTCGACATCCATTGCTTTCGGTCCCCTAGAGGGGGGGGGGTTGCCCACATCTGAGGTCCTCTCCAAGGTTTCTCATAGTCAGCATTGTCACTGGCGTCCCACTGGATGTGAATTCTCCCTGCCCACTGGGTGTGAGTTTTCCTTGCCCTTTTGTGGGTTATTCCGAGGATGTTGTAGTCGTAATGATTTGTGCAGTCCTTTGAGACATTTGTGATTTGGGGCTATATAAATAAACATTGATTGATTGATTGATAAGGCGCACCGCATATAAGGCACATAGAATAGACGCTACAGTAGAGGCTGGGGTTGCGAGACCTGTTGTGGCTCAATATTGGTCCGCATATAAGGCGCACCGGATTATAAGGCGCACTGTCATCTTTTGAGAAAATTTGAGTTTTTAGGTCCGCCTTATAGTCCGGAAAATACGGTATTTAAGTTTAATAGAGGAGTAATTGCTTGTTATTGTATGACTGTAGACTACTCCAGCAGATTTCCACTCAAGCCCTGTACTTGTTAAATCATTTTGGCGCCAATATCTCTACCACTACAGTCTCATAATGAACCGAAAATATTTATCCATTAGCTGTGATGCAAATTTTCTCTATGTTAAATCCCATTTATTTATTAATTTTAAATTATTAATCCACCCAACAAAACAATACACAACACCATAATAATGCAATTCCACTTCCAAAACCAAACCCGACCCAGCAACATTCAAAATAGCAATAAACACAAACATGACATAAAACAATCTAAAAGCGGTGAAACAAAAAAATATTTTATCAACAACAGTATCAATATTAGTAACAATTTCAACAAAGCAGTGATTAAAAATCCCTCATTGTTGGATCCATTATGGATTGAACTTTCACAGTATCATGTTAGACCCGCTCGACATCCATTGCTTTCGGTCCCCTGGGGGGGGGGGGGTTGCCCACATCTGAGGTCCTCTCCAAGGTTTCTCACAGTCAGCATTGTCACTGCCGTCCCACTAGATGTGAATTCTCCCTGCCCACTGGGTGTGAGTTTTCCTTGCCCTTTTGTGGGTTCTTCCGAGGATGTTGTAGTCGTAATGATTTGTGCAGTCCTTTGAGACATTTGTGATTCAGGGCTATATAAATAAACATTGATTGATTGATTGATTTAGCCTTATCTTGCCTCTGATTGGCTAGTCCATAATGTTTGGCCCTAACCTTCGCCAGTTGTGGGTTATCATACGAACACCAACCAATCATCATGGATGTTCTCCTTCATCCAGGTCATTGGATATTTTTTTTGCTTGGTTTTGGAGTCCGTTTTCTCTCCATGTAGCTCGCAGCTTTGACGGACCCTACCTCACTACATCAATCTACAAATAGCTTAGCTACAGGAATCGCTACTCGTTCAAAAAGTAGTGATGCTACCGGCAAATGTAGTTACGCTACGTACATAAAAAAATTAAAGCTGCTGTCATGTGTCTCGCTCCACTCAGGTCTAGTCCGGTCCACCTCAAGTTCTATCTTGATGACCTGGTGCCGGTGTACCGTTCCACTGGAAAACATGACAAGCCAACGTCAAAGAGCACAAGTGTTGGAGTGCATGCTTGCCATGCAAGAAATGTGGGGGGGTGGTTCTATAATGAGACATTGTCTTTCCACAAGTGGTTTTTCCATAAGAAATGGTTGGTATGCATTACCAATGCAAAGGAGGTTGAACTGAGTGTTAGCAGTCCGAAACATGCGACATACAGTCATCTTTTTTTCTTGGTTAAGTAGATTTTCATGTGATTTTGGTCAGGTGTTAATATTGCGTAAGACACTACACCAACCTGACATGCCAGTAGAACACAAGTGTGTTCCCATGTGACATAATGTCAGGTGTATTATTAGGCAGTACTATTTTCTGCCATTGCACATTGCAGCAACACCTTAGCACGTGTAAATAATGCTGTGCATATTTCACATGAATAAAAAAAAAGTCAGTTTTTCATATAAAGGTAGAAGTAATTCAGGCATTTAAAACTAAAAAAAAAAAAAGATTGACTTCCAAATCACGATTTGTATTTATTCTGTTTTAATTTGATTAATAATTTTTGAGAATTGATTAAAAAAATATATATATATTTTTGGATTAAAACCATTAAACAACAATTATACAATATTTTGTATTTTTAGTATAGTAAGTATTGGGACCCTCCCTTTTAGTAGGGAAGAGTCCACTTTTCCAAGATACCTTCTCATTTTAACGGGTTTTCTTTATTTTCATGACAATTTACATTGTAGATTGTCACTGAAGGCGTCAAAACGAGGACACCTGTGAAGTGAAAACCATTTCAGGTGACCACCTCCTGAAGCTCATCCAGAGAATGCCAACAGTGTGCAAAGCGGTAATCCGAGCAACTTGTGGCTATTTTGAAAAACTAGAATATAAAACATTTTTTTTTAGTTATTTCACCATTTTTTTGTTGAGTAGATACCACTACATGTGTTCATTCATAGTTTTGATGCCTTCAGTGTCAATCTACAGGGGTCGGGAACCTTTTTGGCTGAGAGAGCCAAGAAGCCAAATATTTTAAAATGTATTTCCGTAAGAGCCGTAAAATATTTTTTTAACCCTGAACACAACTATAGGCGTGCATTTTTAAGTAAGACTAACAGTTCTAGAGTATAATAGGTCTTTTATTCTTTGTAATAACATTGTTATTCTGAAGCTAACTGTGGAGGGGGCGTGGCCTGCGGGCCTGCAGCGAAGCGGGGTGTTGCCAGGACCGGCCTCGAAATCAGCGACAGGTGTGTAGACGGCCCACCTGGGCCTTGTTACCTAATCATATGTTATAAGCAGCAGCCAGGAGGAGAGACGGGGTTGGTGCTGGAGCCAGAGCGCGAGCGAGAACGAAAGAAAAAAAGACAATTGCTGGAAAGCAACTGAGAGACTTATTGAAAAATGAAACAATACTGTAACCCTGAAACAGGGTCTCATGTCGGTTCTTGGTGGTCTGAAGAACCCCCAGGAGGGCAAGCCCCACACTAACCAATAATAAATAAATAACTTCTTACCATCAACGCAACTTCTTGAACAGGTGCGGTAGAAACGGATGGATGGATTAAAAATGCACAAGGATGTTTAATATTTTGAACAACATGTTTTAACACTGATTAAAAGTGGAATTATTCATTATTTATCGTGTTAAGCAGAGTCAGGTCAAATTTACCTGAGAGCCGGATGCAGTCATCAAAAGAGCCACATCTGGCTCCCGAGCCATAGGTTCCCTACCCCTGATGTAAATAGTCATGAAAATAGAGAAAATGCATTGAATGAGAAGGTGTGTCCAAGCTTTTGGCCTGTACTGTACATTGACTTGGCTATTGACATGCTACTCATTAGCATTAGCGATTTTACATGGCTTCGTCCAAATTTGTTAATGAAAAATTCCACTAAGACGCACGTTAGAATCAAAAACAGTTGATGCGTAATAAGTACAGTTCCGGTGCTATATCAGTTCAAATGTAAACGATACCCATCCTGAGGCCGCACAAAGTATTTACATTTTTAACCACGTGACTAAATGTGTTCACCATGGCTACCGACAGATCGTGACTTTCAGCTTTGGTAGGCCTTAAGTCATTATTCAGTGCAAGAGCAGACTTTTTAACCCAGTTCTAATTGTCGTATGTACTAATTATGTGACTAAAATACAGATGGGAATATTTGGGCACTTCACAATTCAATCCCATTCTTGGGGTGATTCGATTCAGGATCAATTCTTGGTTATTAACTCTGTTTTCTTAATAATAATAATAATAATAGATTTTATTGGTAAAAGCACTTTACATTGAGCAAACAACCTCAAAGTGATACAGTGCATTAAAAGAATAAATAGATAAATAAGAATAAAAACTAGAACAGCCTAATAGTTAGAACATATCTAAAAAAAAAAGGCTTTTTTTTTTTCTTCAAAGAAGGGTTTTAAGCCTTTTTCAAAAGCATTCACAGTCTGTGGTGCCCTCAGGTCGTCAGGGAGAGCGTTCCACAGACTGGGAGTAACGGAGCAGAAAGCCTGGTTTCCCATTTTTCGGAGCTTTGTTCTCGGTGGTTGGAGGAGGTTAGCCTGTCCGGAGCAGAGGTGTCGTTTGGGGGATTTGGGGGTGAGCAGTTCTTTGAGGTAGAGGGGGGGCATTTCCATGGAGGCACTGGTGAGTTAGTAGGGAGACTTTGTAGTCATTTCTGAGCGAAATTCTTAATACTCTAACCACCATCAATTCAAAACAACCCCAAAATAGATCGACTACTTAACAGAATAATGTTTTGTTTGACTAGTTTCTGGTTCAAAATAAGATTTTCCACCTAAACAAAACCTCTTCTCCCTTTTTCAAGTGTGCTGAATGTGGTTGGTCTCCATGCAATAAGAAAGCACCATGGTAGAGATTGGTCGTGTTTGTTGTGCAAGCTGAAGTATTCTCGGAGGTGTTACTGTCCATCCATTACCTGATAACACAAGCAGTTATATAAAGGAAACATTCAAGTTGAGGGCACAAGAGTTTGAAGTGCAGATGGAGCATCGAAAGACATGACATAAAGCAGTGAGTGTCCAAACTTCAAGTGTCTTCAATTTGGCCCGCGAGACGTCACAAATTCAAACAATTTGACTGGGAGTGGTGTATCCATGTCATATTCTGTGAAATACAGTCTGGTGTGCTGTGGGAGATTATATAATTTCTTTTATTTGGGTTAAAAATATTTTTTGCAAACCAGTAATTATAGTTTGCAAATTATGTGTTTTTGTTGTGTGTCGGTGCCGTCTCGAGCTCGGCAGAGTAACCATGTAATACTCTTCCATATCAGTAAGTGGCAGCCGGTAGCTAATTGCTTTGTAGATGTCAGGAAAACAGCGTAAGGCACGGTGCAGGTAAAAAGGTGTCTAATGCTTAAACCAAAAATAAACAAAAGGTGAATGCCCCTAAGAAAAGGCATTGAAGCTTAGGGAAGGCTATGCAGAACCATATCAAAACTGAACTGGCTGCAAAGTAAATAAAAAAAGATTGCTGGACGACAGCAAAGACTTACTGTGGAGCAAAGACAGCGTCCACAATGTACATCCGAACATGACATGACAATCAACAATGTGCCTACAAAGAAGGATAAAAACAACTGAAATATTCTTGATTGCTAAAAAAATAGAGTAGAAATATTGCTCAAAGGATGACATGAAACTACAACTGGAAAATACCAAAACAAAGAGAAAAAGCCACCAAAATAGGAGCGCAAGACAAGAAATAAAACACTACACACAGGAAAACCGCAAAAAAAGTCCGAATTAGTCAGAGGGTGATGTGACAGGTGGTGACAGTACACCTACTTTGAGACAAGAGATATATTGATGCATGCTTGGTTATGGTTTAAAGTCATACGCCACAATTGCGACTTTTTACTGTCAACTGAGTTTCATTTTTTAATGGTTTCTGCTGGTGGTGTGCCTGCGGATTTTTTCAACGCAAAAAATGGGCCTTGGCTCAAAAAAAGGTTGAAAAATACTGATCTAGAGGTCGGTTGTCTGTTAATTGTTTGCCATCTGGTGGCCTACTAGAGTATTTCTGCCAATAATTGTACTTTCCAAGAAGGTGTAGCACATCATTGACTTATATGAGCCAATCCAAACAACCTTCCCTAGTCATGGTGCAGGGAAAAAAAAATCCACCAGCACAAAAATTCAACACATGGTTACACATAAGGGGTTTTATGGACGGCATAGATTACGCTTGTTAGCTGCATCGTTAGCCACCTCGTACTTGCCCTATTTTGCAAATTAGAATGCGTAAAATAAAGAAAAACGTCCATAAAAGTGCTGTTTCCTTTGAACTATGGCGGACATGTGATTAAATATAATATTTATCCAATGCTTGTTATTTTGCCTTATAAACGTCCCACCCTGGACACAAACTATTCTCCCCTCAGGCAGGAGACTACGGTCCATCCAGACCCATGTCACCTGAACAGTTTTTTTCCCCTCGGCCATCAGGCACATGAACAATAAGATCCGATAGCTCAGTTACAGCTTATTTTATTACTGTAATATATGTTTTATGTTGCACGATTGCGCCAAGAAAAATTCGTAGTTTGTGAACCCTTTGTCAAACATCCATCCATCTTCTTCCGCTTATCCGAGGTCAGGTTGCGGGGGCAGCAGCCTAAGCAGGGAAGCCCGGACTTCCCTCTCCCGAGCCACTTTGTCCAGCTCCTCCCTAGGGATCCCGAGGCGTTCCCAGGCCAGCCAGGAGAGATAGTCTTTCCAACGTGTCCTGGGTCTTCCCCGTGGCCTCCTACAAGTCTGACGTGCCCGAAACACCTCCCTAGGGAGGCGTTCGGGTGGCATCCTGACCAGATGCCCAAACCACCTCATCTAGCTCCTTTCGATGAGGAGGAGCGGCGGCTTTAATTTGAACTCATCCCGGATGACAAAGATTCTCACCCTATCTCTAAGGGAGAGCCCCGGTGGAGGAAGCTCTTGTACCCGTGATCTTGTTCTTTTGGTCATAACCCAAAGCTCATGACCATAGGTGACGATGGGAATGTGGATTGACCGGTAAATTGAGAGCTTTGCCTTCCGGCTCTGCTCCTTCTTCACCAAAACGGATCGATACAGCGTCCGCATTACTGAAGACGCCGCACCGATCTCACTCATGAACAAGACTCCGAGGTACTTGAACTCCTCCACTTGGGGCAAGATCTCCTACCCAACCCGGAGATGGCACTCCCCCCTTTTCCGGGCGAGAATTAGGACTCGGACTTGTAGGTGCTAATTCTCATCCCAGTCGCGTCACACTCTGTTGCGAACCGTTCCAGTGAGAGCTGAAGATCCAGGCCAGATGAAGCCATCAGGACCACATCATCTGCAAAAAGCAGAGACCTAATCCTGCAGCCACCAAAACGGATACCCTCAACGGCCTGACTGCGCCTAGAAATTCTGTCCATAAAAGTTATGAACAGACAAAGGCCAGCCTTGGCGGAGTCCAACCCCCACTGGAAACGGGTTCCGACTTACTGCCGGCAATGCGTACCAAGCTCTGACACTGTTCACACAGGGAGCGGACAGTCCGATACCCCATACTCTCTGAGCACTCCCCACAGGACTTCCCGGGGTACACGGTCGAATGCCTTTTCCAAGTCTACAAAGCACATGTGGACTAGTTGGGCAAACTCCCATGCACCCTCAAGGACCCTGCCGAGAGTATAGATCTGGTCCACCGTTCTCAAACAATGGCAATAAAGACTATTCTGGTTCTGAAACGTCACTAAATCCAACAGGACAGGACTAACTTGATCCGTCCTAATTATACTGCAAATCCAAACTGTTTTCGCACTGTTGTCTTCTGGTGCAATTATGCAGCTATTATAAATATACTTTACAAGCCTGCCATCCTTTCTATTTTGCGTGTAAGCATCTGCGTTCAAAGGACTCCGGCTTGTTAGTGATTCCCAAAGCCCAAAAAAAGTCTGCGGGCTATAGAGCGTTTTCCGTTCGGGCTCCAGTACTCTGGAATGCCCTCCCGGTAACAGTTCGAGATGCTACCTCAGTAGAAGCATTTAAGTCTCACCTTAAAACTCATTTGTATACTCTAGCCTTTAAATAGACTCCCTTTTTAGACCAGTTGATCTGCCGTTTCTTTTCTTTTTCTCCTATGTCCCACTCTCCCTTGTGGAGGGGGTCCGGTCCGATCCGGTGGCCATGTACTGCTTGCCTGTGTATCGGCTGGGGACATCTCTGCGCTGCTGATCCGCCTCCGCTTGGGATGGTTTCCTGCTGGCTCCGCTGTGAACGGGACTCTCGCTGCTGTGTTGGATCCGCTTTGGACTGGACTCTCGCGACTGTGTTGGATCCATTGTGGATTGAACTTTCACAGTATCATGTTAGACCCGCTCGACATCCATTGCTTTCCTCCTCTCTAAGGTTCTCATAGTCATTATTGTCACCGACGTCCCACTGGGTGTGAGTTTTCCTTGCCCTTATGTGGGCCTACCGAGGATGTCGTGGTGGTTTGTGCAGCCCTTTGAGACACTAGTGATTTAGGGCTATATAAGTAAACATTGATTGATTGATTGACTTGAAGGGTGTGTCTGCGATCAGAAATACAGAATAAAATACAAGCAAGTCTAATGTGAGTTTCACCGTAGTCTACCCAAACGACACCATTGTAGTTTGTAGTTTGTAATTTATGGAAATATATTTGTATCAATGCCAACTGCATACTTACACTTGGGGTCTTGAGGCCGGATATTTTAAATTGCGGCCCTCTTTGGGCGAATGGTTTCTTTGTGTGTGCGTATAATCCTACAGTCTGCTCATTACGCTTTGGAGCAGAATGGAGAAGTGAGGACTCATTCGCCGTGTCTGAACTTGCAGGGTGACTTTCACGTAATCCAGCGGTTGCGTTTTATAGCTTGTCTTGTCAGATTGGAAATAACGGCTGTGTGACTTGGAACTATTACATAATTCACTGTATGGCCACGCTTGGGAATTTCCAGCATTTTGATGGACTAATTATGACATAATAGTCACTCTGAATGGCTAGTTATGGTGTTTCTTTTTAGTCTCTTTCTACTGCCTCCATACCAAGGGCTGTATACCGAATAGAGATGTCTGATAATTACTTTTTTGCCGATATTCCGATATGGTCCAACTCTTGATTACCGATTCCGATATTAACCGATACCGATATATACAGTTGTGGAATTAACACATTATTATGCCTAATTTTGTTGTGATGCCCCGCTGGATGCATTAAACAATGTAACAAGGTTTTCCAAAATAAATCAACTCAAGTTATGGAAAAATATGCCAACATGGCACTGCCATATTTATTATTGAAGTCACAAAGTGCATTATTTTTTTTAACATGCCTCAAAACAGCAGGTTAGAATTTGAGACATGCTCTCCCTGAGAGAGCATGAGGAGGTTGAGGTGGGAGGTAGCGAGGGGTGTATATTGTAGCATCCAGGAAGATAGTCATCATCATTTTATTTTATTCCTTTCATGAAAATGCATATTTATTTACAAGCTACGTACAATTGACACTTTCATTGTTTTTTTTGTTTGTTTTTTTGTTTCTTATACAGTGCTGCAAGGGGTTCTGGGTATTTGTTCTGTTGTGTTACGGTGCGGATGTTTTCCCGAAATGTGTTTGTCATTCTTGTTTGCTGTGGGTTCACAGTGCGGCGCATATTTGTAACAGTGTTAAATTTGTTTATACGGCCACCCTCAGTGTGACCTGTATGGCTGTTGGCCAAGTATGCTTTGCATTCACTTGCGTGTGTGAAAAGCCGTAGATATTGTTTGATTGGGCTGGCACTTAAATGCAGTGCCTTTAAGGCACGCCCCCAATATTGTTTTCTGGGTGGAAATTCGGGTGAATGGTTGCCCCGGGAGATTTTCGGGAGGAGCACTGAAATTTGGGGGTCTCTCGGGAAAATCGGGAGGGTTGGCAAGTATGACTGGGAGACGCGACTACTCTGTGTACTTCTCCCTACGTCCGTGTACCACTCTGTACAGCAGCGTTTTAAAAAGTCATAAATTTAACTTTTTTAAACGATACTGATAATTTCCGATTATACATTTTAAAGCATTATCGGACATCTCTAATACCAAAAACAATAATTTTTGGTACCGGTCGTTAATTAGGTCAGTCCATGAAGACCATGAAGATTCTGGACCAACGATGCTGCTGTCGGCATTTTTTGTTCCAGCCGACCGACTTAATTATGAAAAACTGTCCCATTCAGTTCAGCTGCCAGTTGAATAATGACAAATAAGGAAGCAACACCACACAAAAGTTTGTAACACAACA
This sequence comes from Nerophis ophidion, assembly GCF_033978795.1. NCBI lineage: Eukaryota > Metazoa > Chordata > Actinopteri > Syngnathiformes > Syngnathidae > Nerophis > Nerophis ophidion. The sequence continues at coordinate 56,353,219 of NC_084623.1, read as the reverse complement.
GTGTTTACTTCATCGAAGTCACGCACGCTGTGTCAGTTTGAAGTGAGCGCACTTTACTCACGACGAGTCACAACCGCGTTTTTTCTACCGTCCTCTTAGCGAGCCATTAATCCACAGGCCACTATTAATCTACTCAAAAAAGTGAAAAATTGAGACATTTTTCGGACTATAAGGCGCACCTAAAATTTTTTTAATTTTTAGTGCCTTATAACCTTGTGTACCTAATGTACGGAATAATTCTGGTTTTGCTTACCGACCTCGAAGCAACTTTATTTGGTACAAGGTGTAATAGGTGTGACCAGTAAATGGCAGTCACACATAAGAGATACGTGTAGACTACAATGTGACGCCGGTAAACACCAACATTTTTAAATGTTCAATTGAAAATATAGAACCGTACACACGGCACTCAAAAATCCGTCAAAATATTTTAGTACGACTCTGAAACCGCACCGCTTGATGGATTGTCGGCCCATTACGGCCACCGTAGTCAGAGATACAAGTATTACTACGGTGTGTGTATAAGGAGCGCAAAATGGCACCTATTAGCAGACATATTATCTGGCGTTTTGTTACACAATATTACGCCAAACCAACTTTTCTTACCTTCTGGCACCTGCTGATGTTTATTTGAGATCTGCATAACTCCTGACAAATCTTGGCATTCTCTCGATGAGCTCCAAGAGGTAGTCGCCTGAAATGTTTTTCGCTTCACAGGTGTGTTTTGAAGCTCATCGAGAGAATGCCGAGAGTGTGCAAAGCAGTAATCAGAACAAAACATGGCTATTTTGAAGAAACTAGAATATAAAACATGTTTTCAGTTATTTCACATTTTTTATGTTAGGTACATAAGTCCACATGTGTTCATTCATAGTTTTGGTGCCATCAGTAGCAATCTACAATGTAAATAGTCATGAAAATAAAGCCTTGAATGAGAAAGTATCCAAACTTTTGGCCTATACTGTAAATCCTTAGTTCTAGTGCGTGTTGTCATCATTAACTTAATTCATGACTAAACGTGATATATTTCCTAAATTGTCTTCCACAGATCATATGCACATAGAAGAATACGTTGAAGAAGATGAGGAACCACCTTTGCTGCTCAGCTCTTGTCCTTCTCATGGTAATTATTTACCCCAGGTCTTAGATCATCCATGAGTGAGATGGGCCATGGATCACACCTTTTAATTCAGCGGGTGGCTATTTTAAAAATAGCGCTACAAAAACAAAGCATAAAAAGTGGAATGAAAGAGTGAGCGCGTGTAATTCAACACAAAAAATGTGCAATAGTGATGCTAATTACACAAAGCTGCAATGCATACTGTTTTTTTTTACTTTAAAACTGTAATTTCTCAAATAATAATGAATGAATATTTTATATGAATAATTGTTTGAATTATTGACCTCAAATATTCCACTTTTATGGGGAACATAGGTTTTCTTTGACAAAATCTGAAATTGATCTAAAGATATAGGCATTGAAAGTAAAAAGTAATATGTATTGATATATGACTTATTTTTAACACTTTTATAAGTGGGGCTTTAGTCTGATATTTGTTGTCATTGCTCAAAAAAATAATGAATCAAAAGCATTGTTGTTATGAATTATTGACCTATTTGAGGCTCTAATTACTTCACATCAAATATTCCACTTTAAATATTTTTTGGGGAAATATTTTGTGCATTTGCCATTAAAAAGCAGGGTTTTCTTTGACAAAAGGAGCATAAAATATTGAAAGAAGTTTAAATTCATATCAATGGATATATCTAAAGTTGATTTATAGATGTTTAAACATTGAAAGATGAAAAAAAAATAATATATATATATATATATATATATATATATATATATATATATTTAATATATGCCTTGTTTTTAACACTTGAATGACTTAGACCCTTTTGGGTCCTTGTGTCCGTTTAAAGGGGAACATTATCACAATTTCAAAAAGGTTAAAAACAATAAAAATCAGTTCCCAGTGGCTTGTTGTATTTCTTTTATTTTTTTTTCAAAATTTTACCGGTCCCGGAATATCCCTAAAAAAAGCTTTAAAGTGCCTTTTTTTCGCTCTCTGCGAAGACACTGTCCATTTTCCTGTGACGTCACACAGTGCTGCCAATACAAACAAACAATGGCGAATACCGCAGCAAGATATAGCGACATTAGCTCGGATTCAGACTCGGATTTCAGCGGCTTAAGCGATTCAACAGATTACGCATGTATTGAAACAGATGGTTGGAGTATGAAAGTATTGAAGAAGAAACTGAAGCTATTGACGCTATTCATAGCCATAGCATAGCTGCGTTAGCATCGCCGGTAAAATGTGCGGACCAAACGATCAGGACTTTCGCATCTTGTGACACTGGAGCAACTTAAATCCTTCGATTGGTAAGTGTTTGTTTCGCATTAAATGTGGATGGAAGGAAACGTAATATAGTTGCAAATGCATCTGCAGGTTATACATACATCTCTGTGCCATGTCTGCTTTAGCACCGCTGGTAAATAGCATGTTAGCATCGATTAGCATAGCATGTTAGCATCGATTAGCTGGCAGTCACTCCGCAACCAAATATGTCTGATTAGCACATAAGTCAACAACATCAACAAAACTCATTTTTGTGGTTTTGTTGACTTTGTGGTTGCAAATGCATCTGCAGGTTATCCATACATCTCTGTGCCATGTCTGTCATCGCCGGTAAAATGTGGAGACACTCCAGCACATTGAATGGTGGTCTGGCGGCAGACACTTTCACATCTTGGGGCCAGTGGTGCAACTTGAATCCCTCCCTGTTAGTGTTGTTACACCCTCAGACAACACACCGACGAGGCATGATGTCTGCAAGGTTCCAAAAAATAGTCGAAAAAACGGAAAATAACAGAGCTGAGACCCGGTGTTTGCAATGTGTTGAAAATGAAAATGGCGGCTGTCTTACCTCGGCGACGTCACATTCTGACGTCATCGCCACAGAGCGATAAACAGAAAGGCGCTTAATTCGCCAAAATTCACCCATTTAGAGTTCGGAAATCGGTTAAAAAAATATATGGTGTTTTTGTCTGCACCATCAAGGTATATATTGACACTTACATAGGTCTGGTGATAATGTTCCCCTTTAAAATTCACTAAAAGTGAGGGGTGCGCCCTGATGGTTAGAATAAATATTGTATTGGTTTTTAATTAAAAACATCAAAATGGCTTCTGCATGCTTAAATTTTTCAGTGTGCGTCCCTCAGTGGAAAAAGTTTGGACACCCATGTATGCAAAATTCCATCCATCCATCCATCATCTTCCGCTTATCTGAGGTCGGGTCGCGGGGGCAACAGCCTAAGCAGGGAAACCCAGACTTCCCTCTCCCCAGCCACTTCGTCTAGCTCTTCCCGGGGGATCCCGAGGCGTTCCCAGGCCAGCCGGGAGACATAGTCTTCCCAACATGTCCTGGGTCTTCCCCGTGGCCTCCTACCGGTTGGACGTGCCCTAAACACCTCCCTGTATTTAAAATTGATTATTTAAAAAAAAAAAAAAGTATAGTTTTTTTTTTCCAATCGATTTTTGAAAACGAATCGATTTAGATTTGGGATAAATAAGAATTGCGAATCGGATGTGAATCGTTTTTTTGTGCACCTCTATAAGAAAAGCAGTTTATTTTCCGTAATGGAGTTGAATAATATTAACTTTAGGGGCGGTTTAGCTCGGTTGGTAGAGTGGCTGTGCCAGCAACTTGAGGGTTGCAGGTTCGATTCCCGCTTCCGCCATCCTAGTCACTGCCGTTGTGTCCTTGGGCAAGACACTTTACCCACCTGCTTCCAGTGCCACCCACACTGGTTTGAATGTAACTTAGATATTGGGTTTCACTATGTAAAGCGCTTTGAGTCACTAGAGAAAAAGTGCTATATAAATATAATTCACTTCAATTCACTAACTTAGGCGAGCGGCTCCACACTGTGTATGGAGACACATAATTAGCTGCAGGCCATTGGACAGCCGGGGAACTAAAACTAATGTCAGCCAGAGCGACATTAAAAGGCAATAATCGGCAACGACCTTAACATAGTTTTTCAAGAAAATCATCCGATAGTATGCGCCTGCCTAGAATTACTGCAGGGTCAAACTCGTTTCGCAAAATAATTAACGCATGCATGCTTACTTAGCATTACCACCGGCTCAGGATTAACGCCGGGTCAGACTCGTTTCGCAAAATATTATTTTTATTAGCATATGCCTAGAATTTCCGCCGGGTCAAACTCGTCACACCACGAGTGACACTTCACCTGTCATCATTTTCAAAATGGAGGAGGTTGATTTCAATAAAGGGAATAAGATTAAGAAGCTATTCAGTAGGATTTAAGGTCTAAGCTACAGAATATGCTAAAAAGAACGGTAAGCAGCTATGTTTTATTAATATACCGTAGCTGCGTGTGTCAAATATGAGTCATTAAATGACTCGCCTCCTGGTGGTAGAGGGCGCTAGTGGTCCTTCTGGCGACTACTCAGCTGCAGAAGAAGTGACAACAAGCAGCGATCGTTTATTTTTTCCTCTCGCTTACACTTTTAACATGGAGGATTACATATGTAAAATAAAACAGTTTTCTAAACTGGACTTTCAATCGAAGCAGGAGGTAATAAAGGAAGATCTCCGTCGAGACAGAGAGACTTTTAAAAACTGAGGAAAGATAAGGAAGACTTCTATACACAAGTTATCGATGCTTTTGATCAGAAGGAGCTGCGCATGGACTTCATGGACCGGCATAGCTCGGTTGGTAGAGTGGCCGTGCCAGCAACTTGAGGGTTGCAGGTTTGATTCCCGCGTGTGCCATCCTAGTTACTGTCGTCGTGTCCTTGGGCAAGACACTTTACCCACCTGCTCCCAGTGCCACCCACACCGGTTTAAATGTAACTTAGATATTGGGTGTCACTATGTAAAGCGCTTTGAGTCACTTGAGAAAAGCGCTATATAAATATAATTCACTTCACTTCATTTATAAGTAAAGGTAAGACCATAATAACGTTTTGTTTTATTAAATGTGCTTTTCATTATGATATCCTTACATCACACTCAAATTTATAAGCGCAGGACTAAATTTACCACATGCCTTTGGTAAACGCCGGCGTGAGAAGAGGTTTTAAATTAATTAGTGCCCCGGCGGCAATTCAAGGAAATACAATATATATATATATATATATATATATGTATGTATATATATATATGTATGTATGTATATATATGTGTGTGTATACTGTATTTTCTTGAATTGCCTATATATACATATATATACATCCATCCATCTATATATATATAGATGGATGGATGTATATATATAGTCGAGGTTTCTGTGGTGTATCCATTATCCAGTGCTCAATACCAGGGTAGAGCGGAATATACGTAATTGTAAAACATGTATACAACTTTTGGCAAAAAACTTGACATGCCGCGACTCACTAACTTGTAAGAAGGTGTAATTTTGTGTCTTCCAGGTGTTTGGCTGTTGTTGGAGTGCGGCACAGTGTCGGTGGGGAGAAGGGTGTGCATGTCTGCAATGTCCAGCTGGCCACGAGCCTTCCAAAGTAAGCAAAATAACCCGGAGAGTGTTGTGGTATAGAATGGTAGCGAGTGTTTGGATAACTGCACAACATTGAGGGTCGTGAGCGCCGTGTGGAGAGGGCACCATCATGTTGGCAATGTTATATATATTTGTATTTATATTTCATACTCGCCTTCCTTATGCATGTCTCTGCTTGCATTTCTTCTTGTCTCCTTCATCAGCCTTGCGAGCAGGTCCATAGTCAGACACAGGAAGTCCAGTGCCTTTCCTGCCGCTCCGGAACCTTCTCAGAATCGTCAGACTCCCAACTGTGTCGTCCACATACCTCCTGCCAAGTCCGTGGTCAAGAGCGCGTGGCCCCCGGCACTGCCAACTCAGACGTTGTGTGCGGAGACTGTCTGCCCGGGTAACCACCGCGCCGCCCTTGTCTCTGCCTGAATGCCTGCTTTGAGTCCGACCACAACTTTTCCCACTGAGGGCCGCACACTGAAAAATGAAAGCATGCGGGGGCCATTTTGATGTTTTTCATTTTCCAAACCATTAGGGGTTCCCTCAATTTTGGGGCACGTTATAGTTCCTGGGGACCCAAAAGGGTCATTATAATAATAAATAAATGGGTTGTACTTTTATAGCGCTTTTCTACCTTCAAGGTACTCAAAGCACTTTGACACTACTTCCACATTCACACACACATTCACACACTGATGGAGGGAGCTGCCATGCAAGGCGCTAACCAGCACCCATCAGGAGCAAGGGTGAAGTGTCTTGCTCAGGACACAATGGACGTGACGAGGTTGGTACTAGGTGGGGATTGAACCAGGGACCCTTGGGTTGCGCATAGCCACTCTCCCACTGCGCCACACTAAATGTTATATTTGTATCAACATGTGATAGCAGGGACCCTGCCATTCAAAACTAGGTTGCTACATTACTAATGATTAATGTAACTATAGCTGGAAAAATAGTACAATAACAATAGGAGAGACTATTCATCCCTGAACACCATGGAGTTCATATAGGCTTTATGATGCATTAAAGTGTAAAAAGTTAGTCATATTTTTTTTTTTTACTTTCAACACTGATATATCTATTGATCAACTTCAGATCTATCCGTTGCCATATAGTTTTAAAAAATTTTTTTATGTTCATCGGCTTTTTTTTCCCCCCAGAGTAAACCCTGTTTTTATTTGTGTATAAAAACTAAAATATCAAGAATTTTTCCCTAAACATTTCTCAAAATGGAATATTTGGTGGGAAGTAATTGGAGCCTTAAATAGATAAATAATTCCTAACAACATTGATTTTGATTTGGGATGTCCGATAATATTCGACTGCTGATATTATCAGCTGATAAATGCTTTAAAATGTAATATCGGAAATTATCGGTATCGGTTTCAAAATTATCGGTATCCGTTTCAAAAAAGTAAAATGTATGACTTTTTAAAACGCCGCTGTGTAGACGGCCCAATCACATAATATCTTCTGATGTTCACACACACAAGTGAATGCAAGGCATACTTGGTCAACTTTAACACTGTTACAAATATGCGCCACACTGTGAACCCACACCAAACAAGAATGACAAACACATTTCGGGAGAACACCCGCACCGTAACACAACATAAACACAACAGAACAAATACCCAGAACCCCTTGCAGCACTAACTCTTTGGGGACACTACAATATACACCCCCCGCCACCCCCTATCCCCACCCCGCCCACCTCAACCTCCTCATGCTCTCCCAGGGAGAGCATGTCCCAAATTCCAAGCTGCTTTTTAGAGGCATGTTCAAAAAAATAATGCATTTTGTGACTTCAATAATAAATATGGCAGTGTCATGTTGGGATTTTTTTCCATAACTTGAGTTGATTTATTTTGGAAAACCTTGTTACATTGTTAAATGCAGGGGTGCCCATTACGTCGATCGCGAGTTACCAGTCGACCGCGGGGGGTGTGTCAGTCTATCTCCAGCCAGGCTTTTAAAAAAAAATAGACCTAAAAATTAGTGATCATCAATCTTCACCAAGACGTCACTTAAATGACATTCACGGTACCGGAGGGTCTTGTGAGATGACGCTGGCTGCTGCAAAATCATTATGAAAATATGACCGAGAGGAAGGCGAGAAACACTTTTTATTTCAAAAGACTCTCGCGCCGTACCTTCCGTCAAAACTCTAAAGGCCGACTGCACATTTCCTATCTTCACAATAAAAGCCCTGCTTCATGCTGCCTGCGCTAACTAAATACAGAGTCTCGGAAAACTGGCGTGCACAAGCGATCCCTCAGAAAGCTGGCGTGCACATCACTTGTGCACGCCAGCTTTCCGAGACTCTTATTTTGTTAGCGCGGGCAGCATGAAGCAGGGCTTTTATTGTGAAAATAGGAAATGTGCAGTCGGCCTTTAGAGTTTTGACGGAAGGGACGGCGCGAAAGTCTGTTGAAATAAAAAGTGTTTCTCGCCTTCCTCTCTGTCGTTTTTTCATAATAATGAACTGGCAGCAGCCAGCGTCATCTCACAAGACCCTCGGGTGCCGTGAATGTCAATCAAGCAAGCTACGGAATTTGCCGGCAATGTTTTTCTTGTAAAGTGTATGGAAGCTGGATGAATTAGATGCCAAAAAACAACCACTTTCATGTGGTATTGTACAGAAAGGACAACTTTTTTTCTCCTCCATTTGAAAATGTGGGCGTTATCATCATTACTGTCTGATTCCAATCAATGCAAGTCATCAGAATCAGGTAATACACCAACTTATATTCTTGTCTTTATGAAAGAAAGACATCTATATGTGTTACACATGCTTGTATTATCATTAAACACATTTAACTTGTTTACAAAAATGTCTCTTTCATAAATAAATATATATAAATGATATATATAAATGAGGTAGATCCCCTCGAGTTGGTCAATTGAAAAGTAGCTCGCCTGCAGAAAAAGTGTGGGCACCCCTGGTTTAATGCATCCAGCGGGGCATCACAACAAAATTAATTCCACGACTGTATATATCGGTATCGGTTGATATAGGAATCGATAATTAACAGTTGGACAATATCGGATATCGGCAAAAAAAGCCATTATCGGACATCTCTAATTTTAATTAATTATTATTTTCCCCCGCGACCCCAAAAGGGAATAAGCAATAGAAAATGGATGGATGGATATTATTTTTTGAACAATGACAATTTAAGAAAAAAATCAGTCTAAAGGTCTCGGGGACCCAAAAGGGTCTCCGTCATTAAAGTGTTAGAAATAAGTATATTTTTTTAAAACTTTGAACACTGAAATATCTACAGATCAACTTCAGATCTATACACAATGCTATGTATTTTGCATAATCTCTCACTAATTAAATTATATTTTTCTTGACAGCTTTCAATCCCAAACCACTGTAAGAAATCCTTCAGTCAAAAGCTTCTGTGTAAAAAGTAAGCACACTTTCTTTCCCCTTCTCATTAGTCCACATTTCTGCTATTTACGCAAATCATTCACCACTTCCCAGGTTCCCCGCACCTCAGAAGGGTGCGCACGGTGGAAAAAGGCCCCGGCACCGGCGCCGGAGGGCCCGTCAACGACACGGTGGTCCGCAGTGCGGAGGAGAAGACGGCCGAGTACGCGGTGTTTGCTTTGGTGCCCATCTTCTGTGTGGTGGGCCTGCTGGGGATCCTCATCTGCAACATCTTGAAGAAGAAAGGATATCGCTGCAATGCCGACAAGGAGGACGTCGACGCCGAGGCTGCTGCACACCAGAAAGAAGGTGAGACATGACCTGCAAGGACTGGAATCATAGAAAAAGGAGTGTAAACAAAGAGCCTTTAGAACAGGGGTCACCAACGTGGTGTCCAGATGAGTCGCCCACTGGCCTGTTCTAAAAATAGCTCAAATAACAGCACTTACCAGTGAGCTGCCGCTATTTTTTTAAACTTTATTTATTTACTAGCAAGCTGATCTCGCTTTGCTCGACATTTTTAATTCTATGAGAGACAAAACTCAAATAGAATTTGAAAATCCAAGAAAATATTTTAAAGACTTGGTCTTTACTTGTTTGAATAAATTCTTTTTTTTTTTTACTTTGCTTCTTATAACTTTCAGAAAGACAATTTTAAAGAAAAAATGCAACCTTAAAATTATTTTAGGATTTTTAAACACATATACGTTTTTACCTTTTATATTCCTTCCTCTTCTTTCCTGACAATTTAAATCAATGTTCAAGTAAATTTATTTTTTTTATTGTAAAGAACAATAAAAACATTTTAATTAAATTTTTCATTTTAGCTTCTGTTTTTTTGACGAAGAATGTTTGTGAAATATTTCTTCAAACTTATCATGATTAAAATTCGAAAAAATTATTCTGGCAAATCTAGAAAATCTGTATAATTGAATTGAAATCTTTTTTCAAAGTCTGTTGAATTTCTTTTAAAATTTTTGTTCTGGAAAATCTAGAAGAAATAATGATTTGTCTTTGTTAGAAATATAGCTTGGTCCAATTTGTTATATATTCTAACAAAGTGCAGATTGGATTTTAACCTATTTAAAACATGTCATCAAAATTTCTTAATCAGGAAAAATGACTACCGATTTTAAATTTTTTCCAAAAGATTTAAATTAGCTGGTTTTTCTCTACTTTTTTTCAATTGAATTTTGAATTTTAAAGAGTGGAAATTGAAGATAAACTATGTTTCAACATTTTTTTATTTTTTTTTCGGGTTTTCTCCTCTTTTAAACTGTTCAATTAAGTGTTTTTTCATCATTTATCCTCTACAAAAAACCTTCCCGTTGGAGGAAAAAAAATGTACGACGGAATGACAGACAGAAATACCCATTTTTTGGGAGGGGGGGGATATTTATCTGTTTCTATATATATTTATTGTTAGAAATCATTAAGATGACCAGTGTTTCCAGAAAGATAAATATCATTAATTATTATTAATAACATAGAGTTAAAGGTAAATTGAGCAAATTGGCTATTTCTGGCAATTTATTTAAGTGTGTATCAAACTGGTAGCCCTTCGCGTTAATCAGTACCCAAGAAGTAGCTCTTGGTTTCAGAAAAGTTGGTGACCCCTGCTTTAAAAGGTAGTGCTATTGTTGCCGATATTTGCCATTTTGGTGTGTATCAGTACGAGTCGATATAATCCGATACTTGTTTTTTGGCAGATTTTGGACTGATATCAATACTTGTCACTTTACAAAGTTATCACTACTGTATTTATTGATATTGGCGGCCATTTTGTCAGTTCATTCCACACAAATGTCCCCCGCTTCTACGCTGTCCTCGTCTCATTTTGCACTTGTTCTTTACCAAAGCCGCTTTCTTTCTCTCATGTCGGTGGGCAAACGGGTCGATGGGAATGTTTTTTTTCCCCCCCTCCGCTTTTCAAATAGGAAAATCACAAGAATAACCTTGTGTGCCTGGAAAAATAAGCGCACGCATGACCTGTAATGTGCCGGCCCGTGGAAGGTCAGAGTTTAAAACAGCTGTGAGGAGGAAACAAGCCCAACATGTCACATGACCAGGAAGTGACCTGCTGGGATACAAACCCTACCTTCTGCCATTTTCTGGCCGAGTCATACTAAAGACTATAAAAATGAGAGTCATTACCTCCCTGCTTGGCACTCAGCATCAAGAGTTGGAATTGGGGGTTGAACTGCTGCTCACTGCTCCCCTCACCTACCAGGGGGAGATCAAGGGTGATGGGTCAAATGCAGAGAATCATTTTTTTTTTAAGTGCAAGGCATTTACAAACACTACAGTGTGTTGGATCAATGTTAGAAACAAAATAATCCATATGACAAAGTCCAATCAAGTAAATATTTCACGGCCCCCCTGCAGTACCTCCACCGACCCCTTGGGGATCACGGACCTGCCGTTGAGGATTTCTGTAATGACACACATGTATATACGATTCTTGCTAATATCGTATCAACACCGGTATCGGCCAAGAAGTTGTACCGGGACAGCCCTTCTTATACCCCCATGGAGTACTCTAGATCCTGATTGTTGAGCCTTTTGTTTCCCCGCCCCACAAACTCCATGCATTTAAACTTTTCATGTATCAGTAGACAAAGCGTCGTATTGTGATCCCAGTGCCATATTGTGATCCCACTGTCGTATTGTGATCCCAGTGTCAGTGTTGTGATCCCAGTGTCAATGTTGTGATCCCAGGGTCAGTGTTGTGATCCCAGGGTCAGTGTTGTGATCCCAGGGTCAGTGTTGTGATCCCAGGGTCAGTGTTGTGATCCCAGGGTCAGTGTTGTGATCCCAGGATCAGTGTTGTGATCCCAGGGTCAGTGTTGTGATCCCAGGGTCAGTGTTGTGATCCCAGGGTCAGTGTTGTGATCCCAGGGTCAGTGTTGTGATCCCAGGGTCAGTGTTGTGATCCCAGGGTCAGTGTTGTGATCCCAGGTTCAGTGTTGTGATCCCAGTGTCGTATCGTGATCCCTGTGCCGTATCGTGATCCCAGTGCCGTATTGTGATCCCAGGGTCAGTATTGTGATCACAACAGGGTTGTATTGTGATCCCGGTTTTCGTATTGTGATCCCAGTGTCAGTGTTGTGATCCCAGGGTCAGTGTTGTGATCCCAGGGTCAGTGTTGTGATCCCAGGGTCAGTGTTGTGATCCCAGTGTCAGTGTTGTGATCCCAGAGTCAGTATTGTGATCCCAGTGTCAGAATTGTGATCGCAGGTTCAGTATTGTGATCCCAGTGTCGTATTGTGATCCCAGTGCCGTATTGTGATCCCAGTGTCAGTGTTGTGATCCCAGTGTCAGTGTTGTGATCCCAGTGTCAGTGTTGTGATCCCAGTGTCAGTGTTGTGATCCCAGTGTCAATGTTGTGATCCCAGGGTCAGTGTTGTGATCCCAGGGTCAGTGTTGTGATCCCAGGGTCAGTGTTGTGATCCCAGGGTCAGTGTTGTGATCCCAGGGTCAGTGTTGTGATCCCAGGGTCAGTGTTGTGATCCCAGGGTCAGTGTTGTGATCCCAGGGTCAGTGTTGTGATCCCAGGTTCAGTGTTGTGATCCCAGGTTCAGTATCGTGATCCCAGTGCCGTATTGTGATCCCAGTGTCAGTGTTGTGATCCCAGTGTCAATGTTGTGATCCCAGGGTCAGTGTTGTGATCCCAGGGTCAGTGTTGTGATCCCAGTATCAGTGTTGTGATCCCAGGGTCAGTGTTGTGATCCCAGGGTCAGTGTTGTGATCCCAGGGTCAGTGTTGTGATCCCAGGGTCAGTGTTGTGATCCCAGGGTCAGTGTTGTGATCCCAGGGTCAGTGTTGTGATCCCAGGGTCAGTGTTGTGATCCCAGGGTCAGTGTTGTGATCCCAGTGTCTTATTGTGATCCCAGGGTCAGTGTTGTGATCCCAGGGTCAGTATTGTGATCCCAGTGTCGTATTGTGATCCCAGTGCCGTATTGTGATCCCAGTGCCGTATTGTGATCCCAGGGTCAGTATTGTGATCCCAGGGTCAGTATTGTGATCCCAGGGTCATATTGTGATCCCGGTTTTCGTATTGTGATCATAACAGTGTCGTATGGTGATCACAACGGGGTCAGTATTTTGATCACAACGGGGTCAGTATTGCGATCCCACCAGTGTCAGTATTGTGATCCCGGGATCGTATTGTGATCCCAACAGTGTCAGTATTGTGATCCCACCAGTGTCAGTATTGTGATCCCGGGATCGTATTGTGATCCCAACAGTGTCAGTATTGTGATCCCAACAGTGTCAGTATTGTGATCACGGGATCGTATTGTGATCCCAGTGTCATGTTGTGCGTTATGCCACCGCCCTCACGGCGTGTTTGAATCCTCAGAGCGCAGGCGGCATGGATATCTGGCAGCTGACGTGAGCAAGTAAACGTGTTAACTAAGCCGGCCTGGATTTTCTCCCCTGTCACCTGGTGACACAAAACAGCTGATTAGCCATATGTCCCTCATCTGTCTGCAAGGTCAGCGCTGCACCACGTGTGACATGAAGGTAAAAAAGGCTGACGTGTCTTCGTCTTTGACTGCGTGTTTGTAAATGACCCCAAAAAGGTTGTGAAAAGGTAAACACCCCGATCTTGTCTTCATCCGGCTCTCTTCTCAGGAGAAGCTGACACTCCGTCCTTCTCTCCTTTCCCCGCCGGATCAATAATTCAATTAAGCACTGAGCTCATGGAGCCGGACTCCTTCTTCGTGCCGTGTGCTTTTTATGTTGGCTCGCTGAGCAGAAATGATGTCTCCTTCTCTTTAGTCTGCATGATAGGAAGGGAATTCACCGAGGAAGTCGAACAGGTCTTGGATCATTTTATGGTGCGATTCACATGCAGCAAAACAAGATCTGCTTTTGTCTCCTGTCTCTTTGGTCGTTATGTAACTGAAGTACTTTGTGTACATTCTCTGCTTACATACATACATATACAGCTGCTATTGAAACTAGATACTTGTTCTATTGACTGCTTACTTGGATCTGAATAGAGCACGGAGCTTAATACTGCTGTTATTTCCCCATAGCAACAATCCCCGTGGAGACTGCTCATTCAAGCCTATTATGGAGGGTCATTTGTGTCTTTTATTATGAAAGATTTTTTTTTTGACACTGAATTTATCCAACTGAATGTTTGAATTTTGTGAACTGAATTTTCAACATTTTTATTTTGTTAGCAAAATGCATGTGTTTAAAAATGGTTTGAAATTAAGTGTATAAAAAAATCAGTGTATAAAAATTCAGTGTAAAAAAAAAAAATGTTTTAAAATTCAGTGTTAAAAAAATTCAATGTAAAAAAGATTTTATGTATAAAAATTCAGTGTAAAAAAAGATGTTTTAAAATTTAGTGTTAAAAAAAATTCAATGTAAAAAACATTTTGTGTATAAAAATTCAGTGTAAAAAATGTGTTTTTAAATTCAGTGTAAAAAAAAATTCAAGGTAAAAAAGATTTAGTGAATAAAAATTCAGTGTGAAACGTTCGGTGTCAAAAAATTTGCTGTTTTTTTAACAGATTAAAAAAAAAAATTTTACATCGAATTTTGCCCACAATTTATTTCGTATATAAAAAAAATCAGTGTTTTAAAAATTCAGTACAAAAAAAATTGGTATTTAAAAATTCAGTTTTGTGAACTAATTTTTTTTTAAATCAAATAATACTGACAATTTCATTGAAATAGTTTTTACAAAATGCATGTATTTAAAACAAATGTTTTAAATTCAGTGTATAAAAAAAGTCAATGTGTAGAAATTCAGTTTTGTAAACTGAATTTATTTTTACATCAAATTATGCTGACAATTTTATTGAAAAATGTTTTTACAAAATGCATGCATTTAAAAAAAAATTGTGTTTTTAAAAGTCAGTGGATAAAAATTCAATAAAAAAAAAATCAAATTTTTTTAACTGAATTTTTTTTACATCAAATAATGCTGACAATTTCCCTGAAACAAAATTAACAAGATGCATGTATTTTAAATATTAGTAGTTTTAAAATGCAGTGTAAAAAAAAAAATCAATATATAAAAATTCCCTTTTGTGAAATTATTTATTTTTTGAAAAAAAATACAACAAAATGCACGCATTTAAATATTTGTTTTTAAAATTCAGTCTGTTTAAAAAAATTAATGTATAAAAAAGAAAAATACGTAAATTAGGTTTCAAAGTGGAGGAAAAAAGTAGCGGCTTATAGTCCGGAATTTTCGGTATTTATAATCCTCACTTATTAGTGGCGCTAACGCCGAGCTAGTGGTTAGTGCCGCCAGCTGCTAGACCGTTAAATGGCACTAGATGCTAGGTAGCGATCAGCACGCTAGCTTTCTTCTACAGAAAATGAGAAAAATCACCAGTTCCGAATATGAAACGTTTATCCTGGCCATTTCATTTTGGAACCGATTTATTAAAAAAAATAAATAATAACATTTAGGAATATTTGTGCCTTAATCCTGAGGTATCACAGAAGCACATACATGCTATCTTGAGAAGAAATTAACCTGAAGTGAAAAATAAAATAGTTTGAATATATTTTGTGCTTAATTAACGTGTCTGCATATTTGCTATTATCGATGTCAGCGTGCAATAATTACTGCTTTTTACAGTTTTTTCCCTTGGCGACGTTGTTTGTGCCAAAAATGCAACCAATCAGAGTACTGATTGGGTGAATGGCAGACCACTTGTTATGTTCCGGACAAACGTCAAACATAACCCGATATCGCCATGTAAAAGGCACATATCAATCAATCAATCAATGTTTACTTATATAGCCCTAAATCACTAGTGTCTCAAAGGGCTGCACAGACCACCACGACATCCTCGGTAGGCCCACATAAGGGCAAGGAAAACTCACACCCAGTGGGACATCGGTGACAATAATGACTATGAGAACCTTAGAGAGGAGGAAAGCAATGGATGTCGAGCGGGTCTAACATGATACTGTGAAAGTCCAATCCACAATGGATCCAACACAGTCGCGAGAGTCCAGTCCAAAGCGGATCCAACACAGCAGCGAGAGTCCCGTTCACAGCGGAGCCAGCAGGAAACCATCCCAAGCGGAGGCGGATCAGCAGCGCACAGATGTCCCCAGCCGATACACAGGCAAGCAGTACATGGCCACCGGATCGGACCGGACCCCTTCCACAAGGGAGAGTGGGACATAGAAGAAAAAGAAAAGAAACGGCAGATCAACTGGTCTAAAAAGGGAGTCTATTTAAAGGCTAGAGTATACCAATGAGTTTTAAGGTGAGACTTAAATGCTTCTACTGAGGTGGCATCGCGAACTGTTACCGGGAGGGTATTCCAGAGTACTGGAGCCCGAAATGAAAACGCTCTATAGCCCGCAGACTTTTTTTGGGCTTTGGGAATCACTAATAAGCCGGAGTCCTTTGAACGCAGATTTCTTGCCGGGACATGTGGAACAATACAATCGGCAAGATAGGATGGAGCTAGACCGTGTAGTATTTTATACGTAAGTAGTAAAACCTTAAAGTCACATCTTAAGTGCACAGGAAGCCAGTACAGGTGTAAAGTGATCAAACTTTCTTGTTCTTGTCAAAAGTCTAGCAGCCGCATTTTGTACCAACTGTAATCTTTTAATGCTAGACATGGGGAGACCCAAAAATAATACGTTACAGTAATCGAGACGAGGCGTAACAAACGCATGGATAATGATCTCCGCGTCTTTAGTGGACAGAATGGAGCGAATTTTAGCGATGTTACGGAGATGAAAGAAGGCCGTTTTAGTAACGCTTTTAATGTGTGACTCAATGGAGACTCCATCTAATCATTGCATCTCTGCTGTAATAAAAAGGCAGCTGCAATGTTTGTGTGCTGAAATGATTGCTGAGCAAACAATTCTCCAACCCGCTTTACCGTCGCTCTCCTCTCAGATGTCTGACATCGGTGTTACGGGATGGTCATGCGGTTGCCATGGCGCAACCCTTATCAGTCCCATGGTGTGCGTAGGCACGGTTACCCAGCAATGACATGCACGGTGTGAACTCAACCAACCGCTGGAAAGTGTTGCTGCTTTTTATTCTTTGGACAAGAGCTAGGAATAAAGTTATCGTCTGTCAACAAAGCACATCCGTGGGGGATTGGGCATACTTTGTAAACATATGATTTACACACACTTTCAAAGAATTAAACTTCAGACTTCCAGTCAAGTTGATGGCACATGCAGGCTCGATTTACAGTTAGTCCCCCTAACACCCAAGTCAGGGTTCTAACAATTACCGCTTTTAACGCCAAACCACTGTACAATTCTTGACAGTTATTGTTACCATTTTAAATTATTGTAAAACCGTGACTGATTTCCGCACTTTAATAAACTTACGGTGCAGCAAGCACACCAATCCTTAGCTCAGGGGTAGGGAACCTGTGGCTCTCGGATAAATCTGAGCTGACGTTGCTTAACACGATAAGTAACGAATAATTCCACTTGTAATCACAGTGTTAAAAATAACCTTCAAAATATAAAACATTCTCATGCTTTTTTATGTTCAAGAAGTTGGATTAATGGTAAGAAGTCATTTATTTATTATTGGTTAGTGTGGGGCTTGCCCTCCTGGGGGTTCTTCAGACCACCAAGAGTCTGTTTTGGGGTTACAATATTGTTTTATTTTATTTTTCTCTCAGTTGCTTTCCAGCAATTGTCTTTTTCTGTTTCGTCCTCACTCACGCTCTGGCTCCAGCCCCAACCCTGTCTCTCCTCCTGGCTGCTGCTTATAACAGAGCGACAGGTGATTAGATAAAAAGGCCCAGGTGGGCCGTCTACCCACTTGTCGCTGATTTCGAGGCTGATCCTGGCAACATCCTGCTTTTGCTGCAGGCCCGCAGGCCACGCCTCCTCCACAGTTAGCTTCAGAATAACAATGTTATTACAAAGAACAAGAGACTTATTATACTCTGGAAATGTTGGTCTTACTTAAAAATGCACGCGTTTAGTTGTGTTCAGTGTTAAAAAAAAATATATGGCTCTTAGGGAAATACATTTTCAAATATTTGGCTTCTTGGCTCTCTCAGCCAAAAAGGTTCCCGACCCCTGCCCTAGCTTAACCCTTGTGTGGTGTTTGGGTCTGTGGGACCCGTTTTAATTTTTTATGAAAAAAAAAAAAAATGATACAATTAATACATTTTTCAAAATTACACACACACGCACAGCAAAATGAGCTAACCTAACGCTAAAAGCTAATTAGCCTTCACCTCAACCCAGAACTATGAGAGAGCTGAGCTGCAGTTTAAGTTTCTAGAAGGTCAACGGGCTCATAGTGATGTTTGTAATGGTTGTGACTGGGAAGTGTTTTTTATAATTTGGGGAGTGTACGATGTCAGCTGCTCACCTGCTAAACACATATCTGCTCATCTCGACGCCAGAGCACTGACTCCATGTTTTCTGACTATGCCCTGCTGATTGGCTGTTTCATCGCTCTGAATACGCCCGGCTGATTGGCTTTGTATGTAACCAATCAGATGATTCTGTGGGCGGGACAATGCTGGGTGCTCAGACAGAGGCAGCTGCAGAGCAGCTTGTTAAGACTTTAGCTTACAAACTCGTTCGATACACCCTTCGTACCGAACCGAAACGCTTCAATACAAATACACGTAGCGTTACACCCCTACCTGCTATGTCTCCTCAAGTGTGTTCCTCTGCAGCACACGAAGGAAGTGGAAGTTTCAGCTTGTTCAATAAGTGAAGTAAATTACATTTATATAGCACTTTTCTCTAGTGACTCAAAGCGCTTTACATAGTGAAACCCAATATCTAAGTTACATTTAAACCAGTGTGGGTGGCACTGGGAGCAGGTGGGTAAAGTGTCTTGCCCAAGGACACAACGGCATTGACTAGGATGGCGGAAGCGGGAATTGAACCTGCAACCCTCAAGTTGCTGGCATGGCCGCTCTACCAACCGAGCTAAACCGCCCCTATAAATATAAATAAAAGAAATAAAATAGAAACCCTTGATGAAAATGTCCGGACACACCCGAGTTTGACTTTTTGGTCATTTTTACACAGTCTGGAGAACCATAAATATGCAAAAATATCCGCAGTAATTAAAATCCGTCTGTCATTTTTTTTTCAGGCAACAATTACCCCTACTTATCTGACGACCTGAACGACGACACCATCAGCATTCTCGTCCGCTTAATTACCGAGAAAAAAGGTAAAGGAGACGTTCTTACACCATCCTCTTTTCCCCTGCTGTGTTGAAACCAAGAACATTCCTAATCCGGTTTGTTGTGAACCATTTGCAAGCAGGTGCAAACATAATTCCTTTGTCGGGTTTTCAGAAAACGCAGCGGCTTTGGAAGAACTGCTGCAGGAGTACGAGAGCAAACAGATGGCCCTGGGCAAAAGCTCGTTAATTAAGTAAGTCCACAAACAGCACACATGCTCCGTACTTAATCATGCTGCTCATGACACAATGTCATGAAAAAAAAAAGGGCTGCTGGTCCTTGAGCGTGTCCTCCTTGATAACATCAAATGGTTGATTGATTTCTGAGCGAAATATTTACTGCCCTGGCAAGACCTCTTTAATATCACACAATGTTCCTCAACAACCAGAGTAGGACTTGATGTAACAGCACGACTGGTGCTGAGGCGTCTGAAATGAAGCAAAATAGCACTTATAACAAATCCCGTATTTCCTTGAAATAGTATGCGCCTGCCTAGAATTACTGCCGGGTCAAACTCGTCTCGCAAAATACTTAGCGCATGCTTAGCATTACTGCCGGCTCAGGATTAACGCCGGGTCAAACTCGTTTCGCAAAATATTATTTTTATTAGCGCATGTTTAGAATTTCCGTCGGGTCAAACTCGTTTCGCAAAATAATTTAGCATATGCCTAGAATTCCCGCAGGGTCAAACTCGTCACGTCACGAGTGACACTTCACCTGTCATCATTTTCAAAATGGAGGAGGCTGATTTCAATAATTTGAAATCGCATAAAGGGAAGAAGATTAAGAGCTATTCAGTAGCTATTGAATATGCTAAAAAGAACAGTAAGCAGCTATGTTTTATTAAAATACCGTAGCTGCGTGTGTCAAATATGAGTCATTAAATGACTCACGCCTCCTGGTGGTAGAGGGCGTTAGTGATCCTTCTTGCGACTACTCGGCTGCAGAAGAAGTGACAACAAGCAGCGATCGTTTATTTTTTCCTCTCGCTTGCACTTTTAACATGGAGGATTACATATCTAAAATAAAACAGTTTTCTAAACTGGACTTTCAATCGAAGCAGGAGGTAATAAAGGAAGATCTCCATGGAGACAAAGAGACTTTTACAACTGAAGAAAGATAAGGAAGACTACTATAAACAAGTTATCAATGCTTTCAATCAATCAATCAATCAATGTTTATTTATATAGCCCCAAATCACAAATGTCTCAAAGGACTGCACAAATCATTACGACTACAACATCCTCGGAAGAACCCACAAAAGGGCAAGGAAAACTCACACCCAGTGGGCAGGGAGAATTCACATTCAGTGGGACGCCAGCGACAATGCTGACTATGAGAAACCTTGGAGAGGACCTCAGATGTGGGCAACCCCCCCCCTCTAGGGGACCGAAAGCAATGGATGTCGAGCGGGTCCAACATGATACTGCGAAAGTTCAATCCACAGTGGCTCCAAGACAGCAGCGAGAGTCCCGTCCACAGGAAACCATCTCGAGCGGATCAGCAGCGTAGAGATGTCCCCAACCGATACAGGCGAGCGGTCCATCCTGGGTCCCGACGAGCGGTCCATCCTGGGTCTCGACTCTGGACAGCCAGTACTTCATCCATGGTCATCGGACCGGACCCCCTCCACAAGGGAGGGGGGGACATAGGAGAAAGAAAAGAAGCGGCAGATCAACTGGTCTAAAAAGGAGGTCTATTTAAAGGCTAGAGTATACAGATGAGTTTTAAGATGAGACTTAAATGCTTCTACTGAGGTAGCATCTCGAACTGTTACCGGGAGGGCATTCCAGAGTACTGGAGCCCGAACGGAAAACGCTCTATAGCCCGCAGACTTTTTTTGAGCTCTAGGAATCACTAATAAGCCGGAGTCTTTTGAACGCAGATTTCTTGCCGGGACATACGGTACAATACAATCGGCAAGATAGGCTGGAGCTAGACCGTGTAGTATTTTATACGTAAGTAGTAAAACCTTAAAGTCACATCTTAAGTGCACAGGAAGCCAGTGCAGGTGAGCCAGTACAGGCGTAATATGATCAAACTTTCTTGTTCTTGTCAAAAGTCTAGCAGCCGCATTTTGTACCAACTGTAATCTTTTAATGCTAGACATTGGGAGACCCGAAAATAATACGTTACAGTAATCGAGACGAGACGTAACAAACGCATGGATAATGATCTCGGCGTCTTTAGTGGACAAAATGGAGCGAATTTTAGCGATATTACGGAGATGAAAGAAGGCCGTTTTAGTAACGCTTTTAATGTGTGACTCAAAGGAGAGAGTTGGGTCGAAGATAATACCCAGATTTTTTACAGAGTCACCTTGTTTTATTATTTGGTTGTCAAATGTTAAAGTTGTATTATTAAATAGAGGTCGGTGTCTAGCAGGACCGATAATCAGCATTTCCGTTTTTTTGGCATTAAGTTGCAAAAAGTTAGCGGACATCCATTGTTTAATTTCATTAAGACACGCTTCCAACTGACTACAGTCCGGCGTGTTGGTCAGCTTTAGGGGCATGTAAAGTTGGGTGTCATCAGCATAACAGTGAAAGCTAATACCGTATTTGCGTATGACGTCACCTAGCGGCAGCATGTAGATGCTGAAGAGTACAGGGCCAAGGACCGAACCCTGGGGAACTCCACACGTTACCTTAACATAGTCCGAGGTCACACTGTTATAGGAGACGCACTGCATCCTATCAGTAAGATAAGAGTTAAACCATGACAGGGCTGAGTCCGAAATACCAATTCGTATTTTGATACGCTCTAATAAAATATTATGATCGACGGTATCGAAAGCAGCGCTAAGATCGAGGAGCAGCAACATAGATGACGCATCAGAGTCCATCGTTAGCAATAGATCATTAGTCAGTTTTGCGAGGGCTGTCTCAGTCGAGTGATTTGCCCTGAAACCGGATTGAAAGGTTTCACATAGATTGTTAAACGCTAAGTGCTCATTTAGCTGCTCTGCAACAATTTTTTCGAGGATTTTCGAAATAAAGGGAAGGTGAGACACCGGTCGGTAGTTTACCATGAGGTCTGGATCGAGGTTAGGTCTTTTAAGGAGAGGATGAATAACCGCTTTTTTGAATGCAACGGGAACAGTGCCCGAGGAAAGTGATAAGTTTATAATATTTAGCACTGATGGACCTAATAATACAAAAAGCTCCTTGATAAGTTTCCCAGGAAGTGGGTCAAGTAAACATGTTGTTTGTTTTATTCCATTTACACGTTGTAACAATCCTTCTAATGTTATTTCATCAAAACGAGAGAAACTATTTTGGATATTTGCAGTATCCGCCGTATATACAATCGTATCTGTGTTACTATAACCCCGTTGTAGCTGGGACGCATTGTCTTTAATCTCCTTTCTAATAAGTTCAATTTTCTTATTAAAGAACTTCATAAAGTCATCTGCCGAATGGGTGGAGCTACTGCTTTTGATCAGAAGGAGTAGCGCATGGACTTCATTTATAAGTAAAGGTAACACCATAATAACGTTTTTTTTTATTAAATGTGCTTTTCATGATGGCATCCTTACGTCACACTCAAATTTATAAGCGCAGGCCTAAATTTACCGCATGCCTTTGGTAAACGCCGGAGTGAGAAGAGGTTTTAAATTAATTAGCGCCCCGGCAGCAATTCA
This sequence comes from Nerophis ophidion, assembly GCF_033978795.1. Lineage (NCBI taxonomy): Eukaryota > Metazoa > Chordata > Actinopteri > Syngnathiformes > Syngnathidae > Nerophis > Nerophis ophidion. The sequence continues at coordinate 56,330,405 of NC_084623.1, read as the reverse complement.
AGGAAATACGGTATCCCAACAATTTCCAGTCAACAGATAGTCATGGGAAGGATCTTCTTCCGGGCTCAGCTATGACAGCAACACCGGGGTTTCTTAATCGTATTCAATAATTCCATCTAAACTACTTATAGTTGAACAGTTCAGCAACTTGGTCTAATTATGTGAAACCACGTGTTACTCACCAAGATGATGATTGAAGTAACACATAAACCTAAGGCTAAGGTCAGACTGATTTTATGAAAAAATAAATACTAATCAAATATACTGCATAAGAAATGACTCAAAAACTTGCATAATTTCTCCTCATTGAGCCAAAGATAATTCTGTCTCTGTTTTATTCCTTGCTTCTTGTCTTGTTTAATAGTCATCAGTGTTTGAACCTGACACTGTGTTACAATGTAAAGGTGATACTTCTTTGTTTGAAATTTTTTCTTGTCTGTACGACACTTTGGCCAACCGGAGTTGTTTTTTAATGTGTTATATAAATAAATAAACGTAACTAAACTAAAAAAAAATCAAATTAAATTCTTTTTAATCAGCGCCTTAAGTAAGTGCTGAATAGACGATATATGTCTGATATTCTTTTTCTGACAATCCAAATATGTTGACACGCACACTAATGGATAATTCTCTCTCTATCGTATCTTTGCAGCGTGATCGCCTCCTTTCTCGCAGCCGTTTGTGCGTAACTGTGCCAGCCGCGCTAAATATAGACGCAAAACAGCGGCAGCAGAACAGTGTCTGTTTGATAGATCGCGACGCGAGCTCTCCTTATTTTGCTCACTTAAATCGTCCGCGCACATTTGGCGACCACAATCACTTACTGATTAATTTTAGACGTAAACAATAGCTGTCAAAAATGCACGACAAGCTGTTTTTCGCCCCTAACAAATAGAAAGATTATTACATTAAAAAAAAGAACAATAAAGAAAAAAGACATCAAGTTTGTTTTGATAAACTATCATAACTACAAAATTACAGATGTACAATAATGGCTTTTTTGCCGATATTGCGATATTGTCCAACTCTTAATTACCGATTCCGATATCATCCGATACCGACATATTCAGTCGTGGAATTAACACATTATTATGCCTAATTGTGTTGTGATGCCCTGCTGGATGCATTAAACAACGTAACAAGGTTTTCCAAAATAAATCAACTCAAGTTATGGAAAAAAAACGCCAACATGGCACTGCCATATTTATTATTGAAGTCACAAAGTGCATTATTTTTTTCAACATGCCTCAAAACAGCAGCTTGGAATTTGGGACATGCTCTCCCTGAGACCCACTACAACTATGGGAAGTTTTATACTTTGACTTATTTCATTATTATTATTATTTTTTTTAAACATGCCTCATAACAACAACTAAAAAATCAATGAAGGCACACAGCTTCAGTCCAGAGTATACTAGAGTCCTAAAGTAAACAATAACATGTCCTTCCTTTAGTGCAAGACTGCCTTGCATACTGTATAACAGGAAATTATAAACTGGGCTCAATCTGCCCTGCTCTAATGTTTTTGTATGAGTAACACAAATGTGCTGCAAGCTAGTGGTGAGTGCTTGAAGTGGCCTACCAGTTGAAATGCTGCGTTAAGACAGGGTTGGTTTTTGTTGAATTTTAGTTCTATCTCGGCGGAGTCTTTAAGCGACAACTGTGTGGTAGTATTTTTTTCCGCTGTTTGCTTTTCATCCATCTTCCGCTTGTATTCATCGTGTATCTCCTTACGACTCTTGAAGAGGTTGGAGATCAAATCTCTCGTATTAAAGGAAGAGGTCTTGGTTCCTCCTCGCATAACCACATTTTTGCAGTCATTACAAATTGCCTGTTTTTTATTGGTCAGAAATACTTAAAATAATCCCAAACCATGTCGTTAGTCGGTCACAGAGTGAGCTGGCTTGTTAGCCAGGCTACAGCACCGGCAACAACACACCCTTGTTGTTGTTAAGCTCCGCTCGCGGCGGTTTGATGAGGTCATCAAGCGTCGTAAACCTGCATGATAATATCGGCAGTCCGTTATTATCGGACATCTCTCTCGCTCTCTATTTTTGGCATAGCACTCATTGTCTTGCTTCTCCTTTCCAGGTTTCCCATGCTGTCTCCCCCGTCCTCGTTCTGCACCCTCCCCAGACTTTGCCCGCACCAGTCGCACCTCCACACCATCTCCGGCCTCTCCGGCTTGGGCCCCAAGCACGGCTACCGCTGCTCCCGCTGTGCCCAGAGGAAATGGCCCCCCGTCCTCATGGCCCCTTTGAGAGACCCCGCCGGGCCTCCGCAGACCTTCACCTTCCCCTCCCTCCACTCACCCCCCGACCAGACGGACGTCCCCCTGCTGGCGGGGATGTGCGCGGGCCCTCGCTGTGCACAGGTGCCAAACGGCGGACAGAAGAGGGAGGAGGACACAAGGGAAGGAGAGCCCAGAGTTCTGTCTGTGGGAAGGTGAGACTTTTTACGCTTCTTGCTATGAACCTCCGTCACAATCATACTTGCCAACCTTCCCGGATTTTCCGGGAGACTCCCGAAATTCAGCGCCTCTACGGAAAACCTCCCGGGACAAATTTTCTCCCGAAAATATCCCGAAACTCAGGCGGAGCTGGAGGCCACGCCCCCTCCAGCTCCATGCGGACCTGAGTGACGTGTCGACAGCCTGTTTTCACGTCCGCTTTCCCACAATATAATGACGTTATAACTGTAGAATGATCGAGGGCGAATTCTTGGTTTCTTATGTGGGTTTATTGTTAGCCAGTTTCATTAACGTCCTGCCAGCGCGGTAACAACACACAACAACAGCAGTCACGCTTTCGTCTACCGTAAAGCAGTTTGTCTGCCGTAAACAGCAATGTTGTGACACTCTTAAACAGGACAATACTGCCATCTACTGTAAATGCGTATGTGAAAATAACATCTACGGCTTTTAGAGGGTGCAGTGCACAACTGCGCACACAACAAGGAGACGAAGCAGAAGAACGAGGAAGATACAGCATATTCAGCATGGCTAGAAAAATAGTGACAGAGAATAGAACAAGGATGGACAATTCAACCCTTAACTCAGCAATGAGTAGATGAGTGTTATGTATATGTGTAAATAATATAAATAAATTAATATATATAATATATATATATGAAACGGTAATACGATAGACCTAGTGCTTTTCAGGGGTATCACCGTTTCCAAAGTTACGATACTCCCGTATACTAAAGTATTGTCCGATCATTACCTTATAAAATTCGAGGTTCAGACGCATGTTCGTCAAACTAATAATAATAATAACTGCTATAGCAGCCGCAACATTAATACGGCCACAACGACAACTCTTGCTGACCTACTGCCCTCAGTAATGGCACCATTCCCAAAATATGTGGGCCCTATTGATAACTTATGTGGGCCGACCGAGGATGTCGTAGTGGTTTGTGCAGCCCTTTGAGACACTAGTGATTTAGGGCTATACAAGTAAACATTGATTGATTGATTGATTGAAATACTTGACTTGGTGAATTCTAGCTGTAAATATACTCCTCCCCTCTTAACCACACGCCCCTGCCCCAACCCCCTCCTCCCGGGATCGGAGGTCTCAAGGTTGGCAAGTATGGTCACAATACAAGACAAGACTTGTGTTAACATTAATACTTTGCAGGTTTCAAGTTGCTCACATCCCCGAATACAAGTCAGTGGTGGTGGAAACAAAGGCACCGTCCCAGGAGCAACAACGCAAATCCCTTTTTGGCGGGATTCCCTTCTCTTCCTCTTCCTTAGCCAACATCATCAGGTACAACTTTTAATATTCCTCATGTTTGCCCTTCTGTCTGTTCCATTGTTTACACTGAAAGCCCACAGACGAGCATGAAAACACTCATGGGAAGGTTTAGGACGTAGGAATGGTTTTAGTTATATTGTAAAACTTACAAACGTTGCTTGGAGGGATGAATGAGGAATCGTTACGAGTAGGAACGCTATGGATGGCTAGGAGACGGAACGGCACTTGTACTTCTGGCTGAAAGCTCAGTCTAAACCAGGGGTGTCCAAACTACGGCCCGCCGACGTCTTCAATTTGGTTTCGGGAAACGTCATGAGTTAATAAATAAGGAATCTTGCCAGCAGGGGGATTGCAATCATTTTAAAAAGACTGCCTTAGATGCAGCCATTTTGTCGCCATTGGTTGGTAGAGCGACTTTGCCAGCAACTTTGAGGGTTCCATTCCCGCTTCTGCTGTTGTGTCCTTGGGTAAGACACTTCACCCACATGCTCCCGGTGACTGCTTTAGATGTGGCACAAATAATTAGATAGTGGGTTTCTCTACATAAAGCGCTTTAGCTCTCTAGAGAAAGGTGCTATATAAAGATAATTCACTTCATTTCAATTTACAATGACCTTTAAATATGCTCTAAAAGGAGTAATGCGCAGCGTTTACTCATGTGACCCAATGCAAGAAAACACACAAACGTGTGTGTGTGTGTGTGTGTGTGTGTGTGTGTGTGCGTGTCTGTGTGTGTGTGTGTGTGTTTTCCCGCACTAATGTAATCTCTAAATTGTGGGTTCTTCCGAGGATGTCGTTGTCGTGATGGTTTGTGCAGTCCTTTGAGACATTTGTGATTTAGGGCTATATAAATAAACATTAATTGATTGATTGATAAATAATAATACTTAGGGGTATCAAAAAAATATGATAAATGTATTATTATTTTATAAATATGAAAAAAGTGATTTCAAAATTGTTTACGCTTTGACTCTTGCCCTTTAGAGTAATTAACTCGAAAAGTAAATATAAAAATGAAATACAATTCTAACACATACATATATATATATATATATATATATATATATATATATATATATATATATATATATATATATATTTATTTATATTTACATATATGTATATGTATATATACACACATTTATTTATATATATATATATACATACACTTGTGTGTGTGTGTGTGTGTGTGTGTGTGTGTGTGTATATATATATATATACATACACATATATATATATATACATATATATAGTGTGTGTGTGTATGTATATATATATATGTGTGTGTGTGTGTGTGTGTGTATGTGTGTGTGTGTGTCTGTATGTATGTATATACACACACACACAAGCGTGTTTGTGTATGTATGTATATATATATATACACACACACACGTGTATATATCTGTGTGTATATATATACACACACACACATATATGCATGTCTGTGTATGTTTGTATATATATATATATATAAAATCTCAACAAACATTTACACACACATTTACACGTGTATATATACACACACACACACGTGTGTATATATATATATATTACACGTGTGTGTGTGTGTGTATATATATAAATATTTTATTATATATATACAGTGGGGCATAAAAGTATTTTGTCAGCTACGGATTGTGCAAGTTCTCCCACTTAAAATTTATTTCTTTTTTTTAATTTACTTTTCCGGTTCATTATTCTACAGGGCAAGAGTTTAAACGTAAACAATTTTGTACTCACATTTTTCTTATTTATAAAATAATAATACATTTATTATTTTTATTTGACACCCCTAATTATTATTAATTATGATTACATTAGTGCTTGATTTGGTCTCAAATAATGCTGACAATAATCATATTGTTTAGCAGCAAGGATGTGTGGGACAATATATCGCCCAGCAAAATGTCTCATTGACTCAGTCAGGCCTATGATGAACTACAGTAAAACATGGATGACAGGCACTAGCAAATAAAAAGTCCTAAGTTGTATTTCCTGTATTTCAGGTGACGACGGATGCAGTCCGGCAGGCGTACGACTACGTCTGTGGGAAAGAAGACGGCAGGTGTGTGCTGTGACGCCGAACTTTTAGAGGAGCCCAAGAGCAGCAAGGAGCTTGTCCAAAGAAAAAGTCTAAAGCAGAGAGGTGTGTACCACATGACTGGATTGAAAGCCGTCATTACTTCGCACTTTAGGGCAGGCAAAACAAGCCCCGCTGTTGGAACTGCCACAACAAAAGACACACGGTCAGGTAAACAACGGTAGGGAGGACACTGGACTGGCGTGTGTATTTTTTACAGGTCAAACACTAGGATTTCAGCAGGTGGGGCTTGAAAGAAAGGCTTGTTACCCGAGCTTTCTAGATCACGCAGTAGTCCCAACACATCCACAATAAACTCAAACACTGGCATCATCCAGTATAACATGTACAAACACTAAGTATGTACTTGTAAATATGTCAATACAGCATTTCAGACATTTATGCAAATGTTTTAGTCACTGACCACCCAAACAATAAACTTGAACTCAACTGTAAAAGGAATCATTAGTTGCACTTAAAAGGATATATTTCGTGTTTTCACCAGAGCTTGCAGAAGGTTTAGTGGTTTGTTTTTATTGACACTTCTGTTTAGAATTTAAACCTTTTTTTTAAAAAAAACCTAGCTTCACGTGCAAAATATGACAACACACATTAATAAGTATTTATTCCAAAACAGTTTTTCATCAATCTGAAGTGTTGCTGGATTTAAAATCATGCTTCTCAATGTTATTGTATATTTTTACTGTTGAAATAAAAAAGTATGTCAAAAAATAGTTAAGAGTTTTGTGAATGGAATGATTGTTTTAGACTCCTAATGCAATAATATTGTAGTATTGCCATCTAGTGATGAGATAGTGTATTGGCAGGAGGAATGCAATAATACTGCAGTATTGCCATCTAGTGGTGAAATAGTGTACTACTATTTATTGAAGCACGAACACTAGTACGAGTACGAAACCTAAGTGGATTAAAAATGTTGATCCAGCATGATCAGGGGAGACTTGCATGTTGAAAATGTCACTTAAGTCCAGTTTTAACCTTTTTTTTTACATTAAAAGACAAACAAGCAGTTTTTAAAAAAGTTTCACATTAAGTGTTAAACATTTTCATGATGTCCTGATATTCTAGTTTTATTTATAATTTATAAATTTCATTCATAGTATCATGTATTTCTAATCCACATGTTATACTTTGATTGATTGATTGAGAAGTTTATTGACATTTTAAAGAATTGAATCCATGTAATGCTTTAAAAAGGCACAAAAAGCCAAAATGTTTGTTTTCTCATTAAAAAAAACTGTTTTTGAAAAGAAGTGCTCTTCAAAATCCGGCTCCCTTCCAAGAACCACACATCCTATCCTACATGGACACATTTTTTAGCTTTTTAAATGTGCAATACAAGCACAAAGTACCTAATTCCACATGTATTTAGAAGTTAAGTGTGTAGTTACAATGTGTCAATGCAGTTTTAAACACTTCCTAGATCAGAGGTGTCTAAACTTTACTGAAACAAGTAAGCATACAGGAGCCATTTTGATATTTTTCATTGTTCAAAACATACACGATATTGGCAAAAGTATTTGTCCACCTGCCTTGACTCACATATGAACCTGGCGTGCCATCACATTCCTAATTCATAGAGTTCAATACGATGTGGGTCCACCTTTTGCAGCTATTACAGCTTCAAGGCTTCTGGGAAGGCTGTCCACAAGGTTGCGGAGTGTGATGATAGGTATTTTCAACCATTCTTCCAAAAGCGCCTTGGCGAGGTCGCACAATGATGTTGGTCGCGAAGTCTCCGTTCTAATTCATCCCAGAGGCGTTCTATTGGTATCAGGTCAGGACTCTGTGCAGGCCAGTCAAGTTCATCCACACCAGAGTATGTCATCCATGTATTTTTGGACCTGGCTTTGTGCGCTGGTGCACAGTCACGTTAAAAGAGGAAGGGGCCCGCTCCAAATTGTTCCCACAAGTTTGGGAGCATAGAATTGTCCAAAATGTTTTGGCCTCCTGGAGCATTCACACCGTAATTCCTCCACTACCAAATTTCATACTTTGCACAATGCAGTCTGAAATGTAGCGTTCTCCTGGCAACCTCCAAACCCAGACTGGTCCATCAGATTGCCAGAGGAAAAGTCAATCAATCAATCAATGTTTATTTATATAGCCCCAAATCACAAATGTCTCAAAGGACTGCACAAATCATTACGACTACAACATCCTCGGAAGAACCCACAAAAGGGCAAGGAAAACTCACACCCAGTGGGCAGGGAGAATTCACATCCAGTGGGACGCCAGTCACAATGCTGACTATGAGAAACCTTGGAGAGGACCTCAGATGTGGGCAACCCCCCCCCCCCCCCCCCCCCCTCTAGGGGACCGAAAGCAATGGATGTCGAGCGGGTCTAACATGATACTGTGAAAGTTCAATCCATAGTGGCTCCAACACAGCCGTGAGAGTTCAGTTCAAGCGGATCCAAGACAGCAGCGAGAGTCCTGTCCACAGGAAACCATCTCAAGCGGAGGCGGATCAGCAGCGTAGAGATGTCCCCAACCGATACACAGGCGAGCGGTCCATCCTGGGTCCTGACGAGCGGTCCATCCTGGGTCCCGACGAGCGGTCCATCCTGGGTCTCGACTCTGGACAGCCAGTACTTCATCCATTGTCAAAAGTGGGATTCATCAGTCCAGAGAAGGCGTCTCCACTGCTCTAGAGTCCAGTGGCGACGTGCTTTACATCACTGCATCCCACACTTTGCATTGGACTTGGTGATGTATGGCTTAGATACAGCTGGTCAGCCATGAAAACCAATTCCGTGAAGCTCTCTGCGTACTGTACGTGGGCTAATTGGAAGGTCACATGAAGTTTGGAGCTGTGTAGCAACTGACTGTGTAGAAAGTCTTTGCACTCTGCACTTCAGCATCCGCTGACTCCTCTCTGTCAGTTCAGGTGGCCTATACCAGTGGTCCCCAACCACCGGGCCGTGACCCGATTGGTATCGGGCCGCAGAAGAATTTTTTATAAAAAAAAAAAAATGTTTATTAAATCAACATAAAAAACACAATATACACTTACAAATAGTAAACCAACCACAAAAAAATCCCTTTTTCATGACAAAAAACGTCCCTTTTTCATGACAAAGAAGGAAAAAAAAGAAATTGAAAAAAAAGGACAACCCCCCCCCGGGCCGCGGGACAAATTATTAAGCGTTGACCGGTCCGCGGATACAAAAAGGTTGGGGACCACTGGCCTATACCATTTGGTGGCTGAGTTGCTGTTATTCCCCAAACTCTTCCGTTTTCTTATAATAAAGCCAACAGTTGACTTTGGAATATTTAGGAGCGAGGAAATTTCACGACTGGATTTGTTGCACAGGTGGCATCCTATGACCGTTCCACGCTGGAAATAACTGAGAGCGGCCCATTCTTTCACAATTGTTGGTAAAAACAGTGCCTGATTTGATACACCGGGCCAAGTAATTAGGACTTCTTTTTTTTTTTTTTTAAACATACGTGTGTGTGTGTGTGTGTGTGTATATATGTATGTATAGATATAAATGTATATATATATAAATGTGTATATTTATCTATATTTGTGTATATATATGTATATATATATTTGAATATATGTGTGTATATATATGTATGTATGTATGTATGTATGTATGTATATATTTATATGTATATATATGTCTGTATATGGATATATGTGTATATGTACAGTCTGTAAAATATGTACATGTTCAGGGAGTATATTCACAGTATATATAAGTGTACATGTACAGTGTGTATACATGTGTACAGTGTATATGTACACAATCTATATGTACAGTATTTACATATGTACAATGTGTGTGTATATACACTGTTTATACTGTATATATACTGTGGTTGTATATATCATATATGCATACACACTTGAACTGTGTGTGTGTGTATATATATATATGTGTATATGTATATATATATATATATATAATGTATGTATGTGTAAGTAGTGAATGTGTATATACGTACAGTTTTTGTGTATGTCTTTATGTACAGTATGTGTATATATATAGTGTGTGTGTGTGTGTATGTGTGTGTGTGTGTGTGTATATATGTATATATATATATATACATATATATATAATATACACACACACATGTATACACACGTGTGAGTGTGATATATATATATATATATGGTCAATGACTAAATATATATATATATATATATATATATATATATATATATATATATATATATTTACATATGTTACACTCAAGTGGGTCCTAGTCATAATTTTGTTTTAAAGTAAGTCATTTTTTTCCCCTCTCTTTAATCATTGAATCTACAGATTAATTTGTGAATTGTGAATTGTATTTATATAGCGCTTTTCTCAAGTGACTCAAAGCGCTTTACATAGTGACACCCAATATCTAAGTTACATTTAAACCAGTGTGGGTGGCACTGGGATCAAGTGGGTAAAGTGTCTTGCCCAAGGACACAACGGCAGTAACTAGGATGGCACAAGAGGGAATCGAACCTGCAACCCTCAAGTTGCTGACACGGCCACTCTACCAACTGAGCTATGCCGCCTTAATTTCAGTTAAGTTTTTTTTTTTCGTGTGTGTGTTATGCCCTTATTGTCAAAACCCTATTTGTCAACACACACACAAACACACACACACACACACACACTCACTCACTCACTCACACACACACCTGCCTAAAAAAAATTGGGGGTTAAATCACCAAAAATGATTCCCGGGCGCGGCCACCGCTGCTGCTCACTGCTCCCCTCACCTCCCTGGGGGTTAACAAGGGTGATGGGTCAAATGCAGAGGGCAAGTTTCACCACACCTAGTGTGTGTGTGTGTGTGTGTGTGTGAGAGACTATCATTGGTACTTTAACTTTCCCTGTGTAGATAGATAGATAGATAGATAGTACTTTATTGATTCCTTCAGGAGAGTTCCTTCAGGAAAATTAAAATTCCAGCAGCAGTGTACACAGTTGAGATTAATTTAGATAAAAGTAAAAAGTAAATAACGAGGGTTTAAATGGAAACAAAATAGAGAAATATTACAACAGCAATAAAAACTAAAAAAAATGTGTTATTAGAGTCAACATTGCAACTATTTCTTCGTACATTCCACATGTTCAACTTTTTTTTTTAAATTAATTTTTACTTTTAAAAAATAAATCAATAAAAATTCCAGAATGTGCCCGAAAAGGCAATTAAAAAGCTGCACTCTTCTTGGCCATAACCCGGATTAACAGTTTCAACTAAAAAAATGATCGATGTGTCTGCGCTCGACTGCAAGGCCTTGTTGCCATGCAGCTCGCTGCGACACCAGCTCACTAAGTCTCTCCAAGCAGCTTCTTCTCCCTCCGCTCGTCACAAATACGCACAAATAAACACAAATAAGTAACAAGTCACCATTTTTCCTCCGGCTTGACAGATTAAGTGGGAGGACGTTTAGGTTTGTATTCTTTTATTCGCCTTTTACAGTTATAAAGCGTGCTACCGCCTGCCACCGCTTGAGGGCGCCATTGCTCAGCCCGGGGAGCTGTCGGGCTTCCCCGTCAATGTCCGCCTTTCCTCCCCTTCGCCTTTTTTTTTTTTTTTTTTTTTTTTAAACCGCGGTCCTCCCGCACGCTATGATTGACTCCAGTTAGTTCTGTCGTGCTGTAGTCCGCGGCGCGCCACTGTACTCGCAACCCCGACAAAGTGCGCACAGCAGCGGCAGCCGCGCTCCAAGCAGGCCGTTCATCATCAATCATGGCCGCCGGAGTCCAGACCTAACTCCCGTCTTTTCCTCCGGAGGGGAGGATTACCATCATTTTGTCTTGTTTCGGGGGGGGAAAGAGCAATAAACCGGCCTGGTGCCACATTTGAGAGGAGACAAGATCCATGTGCTAACACGCCGCCATGCAGCCGCCGCCGAGGAAGGTGAGACATCTCCATCAGTGCCGATATCGTCACAACAATGGAGCCTTTTTTTTTTTTTTTTGGGGCGATGAGGAGAGGAGACTTTTTCTTTTTTTTTGGGTGGGGAAGGATGTTCACCTTTTGCTGACACGACGCGCAGCTGCGTGGGCCAACACAACAATGACCGCGTGATATCGATGACAATATCGATCCGCTCTGGTGTTCATATTTGCAGCAGACGGCGTTTCTGTCAATGATTGACGTGACGTTAGCCAGGTCACGTGACCTGATGCTAGCTAGCATGTGTGTTTGTGGTCTAGGACTATGGTGACTGTATTTGTGGACTAGGACTAAGGTGACTGTATGTGTGGACTAGGACTATGGTGACTATGTGTGAACTAGGACTATGGTGACTGTATGTGTGGACTAGGATTAAGGTGACTATGTGTGGACTATGACTATGGTGACTATGTGTGGACTAGGATTAAGGTGACTGTATGTGTGGACTAGGATTAAGGTGACTATGTGTGGACTATGACTATGGTGACTATGTGTGGACTAGGATTAAGGTGACTGTATGTGTGGACTAGGACTATGGTGACTATGTGTGGACTAGGATTAAGGTGACTGTATGTGTGGACTAGGATTAAGGTGACTATGTGTGGACTATGACTATGGTGACTATGTGTGGACTAGGATTAAGGTGACTGTATGTGTGGACTAGGACTATGGTGACTATGTGTGGACTAGGATTAAGGTGACTGTATGTGTGGACTAGGACTAAGGTGACTGTATGTGTGGACTAGGACTATGGTGACTGCATGTGTGGACTAGGACTATGGTGACTGTATGTGTGGACTAGGACTATGGTGACTGTATGTGTGGACTAGGATTAAGGTGACTGTATGTGTGGACTAGGACTATGTTGACTGTATGTGTATACTAGGATTAAGGTGACTGTATGTGTGGTCTAGGACTATGGTGACTGTATGTGTGGACTAGGATTAAGGTGACTGTATGTGTGGACTAGGATTAAGGTGACTGTATGTGTGGACTAGGACTAAAGTGACTGTATGTGTGGTCTAGGACTATGGTGACTGTATGTGTGGACTAGGATTAAGGTGACTATGTGTGGTCTAGGACTAAAGTGACTGTGTGTGGTCTAGGACTATGGTGACTGTATGTGTGGACTAGGATTAAGGTGACTGTATGTGTGGACTAGGACTAAAGTGACTGTATGTGTATACTAGGATTAAGGTGACTGTATGTGTGGACTAGGACTAAAGTGACTGTATGTGTGGTCTAGGACTATGGTGACTGTATGTGTGGACTAGGATTAAGGTGACTGTATGTGTGGACTAGGACTACAGTGACTGTATGTGTGGACTAGGATTAAGGTGACTGTATGTGTGGACTAGGACTATGGTGACTGTATGTGTGGACTAGGATTAAGGTGACTCTATGTGTGGACTAGGACTATGGTGACTGTATGTGTGGACTAGGACTATGGTGACTCTATGTGTGGACTAGGATTAAGGTGACTGTATGTGTGAACTATGACTATGATGACTGTATGCGTGGACTAGGACTATGGTGGCTGTATGCGTGGACTAGGACTATGGTGACTGTATGTGTGGACTAGGATTAAGGTGACTGTATGTGTGGACTAGGACTAAAGTGACTGTATGTGTATACTAGGATTAAGGTGACTGTATGTGTGGACTAGGACTATGGTGACTGTATGTGTGGACTAGGATTAAGGTGACTCTATGTGTGGACTAGGACTATGGAGACTGTATGTGTGGACTAGGACTATGGTGACTCTATGTGTGGACTAGGATTAAGGTGACTGTATGTGTGAACTATGACTATGATGACTGTATGTGTGGACTAGGACTATGTTGACTGTATGTGTGGACTAGGATTAAGGTGATTGTATGTGTGGACTAGGATTAAGATGACTGTATGTGTGGACTAGGATTATGGTGACTGTATGTGTGGACTAGGATTAAGGTGACTGCAGTTTTGGACCAGGACTAAGGTGACTGTATGTGTGGTCTATGACTATAGTGACTGCATGTATGGTCTATGACTGGTGACTGCAAATGTGGACTATGATTATGATGACTGCATGTGTGGTCCAGGACTATGGTGACTGTATGTGTGGTCCAGGACTATGGTGACTGTATGTGTGGTCCAGGACTATGTTGATTGTATGTGTGGTCTATGACTATAGTGGCCGTATGTATAGGCTATGACTATGGTGACTTCTTGTATGGTCTCTGACTATAGTGACTGCATGTGTGGTCTATGACTATAGTGACTGCATGTGTGGTCTATGACTATAGTGACTACATGTATGGTCTATGACTATAGTGATTGCATGTGTGGTCTATGACTATAGTGACTGCATGTATGGACTATGACTATGGTGACTGCATGTATGGTCTATGACTATAGTGACTGCATGTATGGACTATGACTATGGTGACTGCATGTATGGACTATGACTATAGTGACTGCATGTATGGACTATGACTATGGTGACTGCATGTATGGTCTATGACTGGTGACTGCATGTGTGGTCTATGACTATAGTGACTGCATGTATGGTCTATGACTGGTGACTGCAAATGTGGACTATGATTATGATGACTGCATGTGTGGTAATGGACTATGGTGACTGTATGTGTGGTCCAGGACTATGTTGATTGTATGTGTGGTCTATGACTATAGTGGCCGTATGTATGGTCTATGACTATGGTGACTTCTTGTATGGTCTCTGACTATAGTGACTACATGTGTGGTCTATGACTATAGTGACTGCATGTGTGGTCTATGACTATAGTGACTACATGTATGGTCTATGACTATAGTGATTGCATGTGTGGTCTATGACTATAGTGACTGGACGTATGGTCTATTACTATAGTGACTGCATGTGTGGTCTATGACTATAGTGACTACATGTATGGTCTATGACTATAGAGACTGCATGTATGGTCTATGACTATAGTGACTACATGTGTGGTCTATGACTATAGTGACTACATGTATGGTCTATGACTATTGTGACTACATGTATGGTCTATGACTATGGTGACTACATGTGTGGTCTATGACTATAGTGACTACATGTATGGTCTATGACTATAGTGACTACATGTGTGGTCTATGACTATAGTGACTACATGTATGGTCTATGACTATAGTGACTACATGTGTGGTCTATGACTATGGTGATTGTATGTGTGGTTTAGGACTATATTGACTGCATGTATGGTCTATGACTATGGTGATTGTATGTGTGGTTTAGGACTATGGTGACTGCATGTATGGTCTATGACTATAGTGACTACATGTATGGTCTATGACTATAGTGATTGCATGTGTGGTCTATGACTATAGTGACTGGACGTATGGTCTATTACTATAGTGACTGCATGTGTGGTCTATGACTATAGTGACTACATGTATGGTCTATGACT
>NC_084623.1:56152699-56310199 GCF_033978795.1 Nerophis ophidion | reverse complement strand
ATTTGTACGTGACTACTGAGGACCATTTGAAAAAAATTTAAATAATTATATGTTAAACATGTTTACTTTTGAGTAAAAATGTTGTAAGGGCCAACGCTTAAAACATTGACTTAGGCATCTTCAGAATGGATCTGACTATCATTTAAAAATACCTGTTTTTGGGTCCCCATACTGTCAGTGGTCCCCTAAAGGTGACTGTGTAAACAGAGCGATGTCCCCATTAAGTAAGCTTTGCCATAACACACACACACACACACACACACACACACACACTTTTTATCATTTTTGATCAGAACTTGTGGGGACCACCCTTTCTACAGGTTGTGGAGGCCTAAAAAAAAAATTAGTCAAATGTCCACTGCCCAGTTAGCTCATACACGTCTTTAAATCTCTGGATTGAAACATGTTTTATGGACCAAAGCTTCAAAATCACTTAGGCATCTTCACAATGGATCTGACTATCATTTAAAAAGGTTTCCCCTTAAAGGACCTTTTTTTGTGTCCCCATACCGTCAGAAGTCCCCTAAATGTGTGTAAACAGAGTGATGTCCCCATTAGGTCAGCATTGGCAGAACACACACACTGTTTGTCATTTTTGATCAGAACTTGTGGGGACCACCCTTTCTACAGGTTGTGGAGGCATAAAAAAAATTGGTCAAATGTCCACTGCCCAGTTAGCTCATACACGTCTTTAAATCTCTGGATTGAAACATGTTTTATGGGCCAAAGCTTCAAAATCACTTAGGCATCTTCACAATGGATCTGACTATCATTTAAAAAGGTTTCCCTTTAGAGGACCTTTTTTTGTGTCCCCATACCGTCAGAAGTCCCCTAAAAGTGTGTAAACAGAGTGATGTCCCCATTAGGTCAGCATTGGCAGAACACACACACACACACTGTTTATCATTTTTGATCAGAACTTGTGGGGACCACCCTTTCTACAGGTTGTGGAGGCATAAAAAAAAAATTGGTCAAATGTCCACTGCCCAGTTAGCTCATACACGTCTTTAAATCTCTGGATTGAAACATGTTTTATGGGCCAAAGCTTCAAAATCACTTAGGCATCTTCACAATGGATCTGACTATCATTTAAAAAGGTTTGCCTGTAGAGGACCTTTTTTTGTGTCCCCATACCGTCAGAAGTCCCATAAAAGTGTGTAAACAGAGTGATGTCCCCATTAGGTCAGCATTAGCAGAACACACACACACGCTGTTTATCATTTTTGATCAGAACTTGTGGGAACCACCCTTTCTACAGGTTGTGGAGGCATAAAAAAAAAATTGATCAAATGTCCACTGCCCAGTTAGCTCATACACGTCTTTAAATCTCTGGATTGAAACATGTCATATGGGCCAAAGCTTCAAAATCACTTGGGCATCTTCACAATGGATCTGACTATCCTTTAAAAAGGTTTCCCTTTAGAGGACCTTTTTTTGTGTCCCCATACCGTCAGAAGTCCCCTAAAAGTGTGTAAACAGAGTGATGTCCCCATTAGGTCAGCATTGGCAGAACACACACACACACACACACACACACATTTTATCATTTTTGATCAGAACTTGTGGGGACCACCCTTTCTACAGGTTGTGGAGGCATAAAAAAAATGGTCTAATGTCCACTGCCCAGTTAGCTCATACACGTCTTTAAATCTCTGGATTGAAACATGTTTTATGGGCCAAAGCTTCAAAATCACTTAGGCATCTTCACAATGGATCTGACTATCATTTAAAAAGGTTTCCCTTTAGGGAACTTGTTTTTGTGTCCCCATTTCGTCAGAATACCCCTAAAGGTGTGTAAACAGAGTGATGTCCCCTTTAGGTCAGCATTGGCAGAACACACACACACACACACTGTTTATCATTTTTGATCAGAACTTGTGGGGACCACCCTTTCTACAGGTTGTGGAGGCATAAAAAAAAATTGGTAAAATGTCCACTGCCCAGTTAGCTCATACACGTCTTTAAATCTCTGGATTGAAACATGTTTTATGGGCCAAAGCTTCAAAATCACTTAGGCATCTTCACAATGGATCTGACTATCATTTAAAAAGGTTTCCCTTTAGGGAACTTGTTTTTGTGTCCCCATATCGTCAGAAGTCCCCTGTAGGTGTGTAAACAGAGTGATGTCCCCATTAGGTCAGAATTGGCAAAACACACACACACACACAGACACACACAGACACACACACACAAACAACCTTCCCACTGACATCGTGGACGTGCCTGCTGCATATTTCATTTTTTACAATCCAGCCTATTAGCATAGCATCTGCTGGGTACAAAAAAAAAAAGAAAACAAGATTCCGCCGTCTTCAAAACACGACACCTGTGTCTTTTTTAGTTGGTTAAAACTGCGCGGCATGAGGTGTCAAAATGAACGCGCCACACGAGTGATTGTTGGCAAAAGGACGGACATGTGCGAAGATCAAGTGTTGGGCGGATTAATGCTAAGTTTCGTTAACTAGAAGCGGTCGCACCACTTGGATGCAACCACCGGAGGCGCTGTTGAGCTGGTACTGGATTAAAACTTTTGTTATGCGAGTCAAACTAATCGGATGGTGGAGGGCGTGGTTAAAAGTAAAGTTACTGTGAAAATAAACAGTGTTTGCGTTAACGCAATTTTTGTTTCTTATTTTTTACATTCTCCGATCTTTTGATGGTGGGTTGGAGTTTTGGGTGTGACACAACTGCATGACTACTGTCACTCCATTGTCGCCCCCTTGTGGTGTAAAATTATAACACATTCTCCGATCTTGCCGAAATTTTTGATGGTGCGTTGTATTGTTGGGTGTGACACAACTGTATGACTAGTGCCACTCCATTATCGCCCCCTTGTGGTGTAAAGTTAGAACATGACACATTCTCCCATCTTCCCGAAATTTTTGATGGTGCGTTGTATTGTTGGGTGTGACGCAACTGTATGACTACTGTCACTCCATTATCGCCCCCTTGTGGTGTAAAGTTAGAACACGACACATTCTCCGATCTTCTCGAATTTTTTGATGGTGGGCTGGAGTGTTGGGTGTGACACAACTGCATGACTAGTGCCACTCCATTGTCGCCCACTTGTGGTGTAAAATTATAACACATTCTCCGATCTTACCGAAATTTTTCACAGTGGGTTGGAGATTCGGGTGTAACACAACTGCATGACTAGTGCCACTCCATTATCGCCCCCTTGTGGTGTAAAGTTAGAACATGACACATTATCCGATCTTTTTGAATTTTTTGACGGTGGGCTGGAGTGTTGGGTGTGACGCAACTGTATGACTACTGTCACTCCATTTTCGCCCCCTTGTGGGGTAAAGTTGTAACATTACACATTCTCCGATCTTCTTTAAATTTTTGCTGGTGGGTCAGGTCATGGGGACTCGCGGGAAATCCGGGGTCTAGTGTTGCTCGTAGCTTTAATGCGTACTTTGGGATCTGCATAAGTCCCGGAACTGTGAAACCATGAATATGTTGGCTCTGGTCCTTCTTTGTTTGCCACCACAGATAAAGGAAAGTGTGGGAAACAGTGGTGGCGGAAGGCTAATGTGTGTGTTTGTTTCCTCACCAGGTCAAAGTGACACAGGAGCTGAAGAACACGCACACGGACCAGCTGACAAGACTGCACTTTAAAAATCTGACTGAATGTGACCTGCTGGAAGACATGAGGTATTAAAAACACACTTTGCACCAGGATTTCACTTCTTTAAAGCACCAGCAGGAATTTCCAAGATCCTGGGAAGTTTATTCGCTGCCACGTCAAAAACAAACATTGGCTACTTCATTGGTGACGCTCTCAAACTGTTGAGGATTTATTATCAGCGAGCAAGGACGGCATTTGAATATCTGCATCAGCTGCCAAATAATAACTATACATAGAAGAAAGAACAGCAGTGTTCTAGAAGCAAAATAAACTATTCTGCGTACATAAATATGATCATAAATAACAAGAATAGTCAATTATTTTACATTTGAACAAGAACAGCAGTGCTGTGGAGACTTCAAGTATAAAAAACAAACAATATTGTTGATATTTTTTTGAATATTGTGTTAAATGATGTCGTCATTTGTAATGAAATGAGCTAAAAAGGCTAAAACGACAAATATTTTTGTTTTTATTTATTAGTTTCAACATATCTCTTTATGTTACACCATTTTTGCTGTTTTTCTACATTTATAACAGCAGTGATGTTCATCAAAGGGCCGCTTGAAACGGCAAATATTATTAATTATGCATTTTATTATTGAAAATATTTTTTTATGTAGACAGTAAAAAAAAACATCTGTGGATTTTACAGGAAAAAAAACTCATTCAGCAGAATTTTACCGTGAAATATACAAAGTTTTTACAGCATAACACGTTAAATGGAAAAACAAAAACACTTTTTTAAATTTTGCCGTCTGAGCTGCCAGATTTTTACCGTCATTTTTTGTTTTCCATTTGTGGTAACACACCTTAAAAAATGGCAGTTAAAAAAAATTTTCTGTAAAAAAAAAGTGTTTTTATTTCAAATTTACAGTAATACGCTGTAAAGACCACTGTAAATTTTACCGTAAAATTTATTTAAATTTTTACAGCGCACAATTCAATGGATAACTTGCTTTGTAGTCGGAAGTCGAGCAGATATTTAAGTATTTGTTTTGATTTTGACAAACAAATGATTAAAAGTTAAAAATGTATGCAATTTCATGCCTTAAAAAAACATTTGGTGTGTGTTTACTTGTGTGTGATATCATGTGCGATACAAGCAGTCCTTCAGCGTGTTTACTTGTGTGTGATATCATGTGCGATACAAGCAGTCCTGCGGCGTGTTTACTTGTGTGTGATATCATGTGCGATACAAGCAGTCCTGTGGTGTGTTTACTTGTGTGTGATATCATGTGCGATACAAGCAGTCCTTCAGCGTGTTTACTTGTGTGTGATATCATGTGCGATACAATCAGTCCCGGGGCGTATTTACTTGTGTGATATCATGTGCGATACAAGCAGTCCTGCGGCGTGTTTACCTGTGTGTGATATCATGTGCGATACAAGCAGTTCTTCAGCGTGTTTACTTGTATGTGATATCATGTGCGAAACAAGCAGTCCTGTGGTGTGTTTACTTGTGTTTGATATCATGTGCGATACAAGCAGTCCTGTGGCGTGTTTACTTGTGTGTGATATCATGTGCGATACAAGCAGTCCTGCGATGTGTCTACTTGTGTGTGATATCATGTGCAATACAAGCAGTCATTCAGCGTGTTTACTTGTGTATGATATCACGTGTGATACAAGCAATCCTAATGAGTGTTTGCTTGTATGTGATATCACGTGCGATACAAGCAGTCTTGCGGCGTGTTTACTTTTCTATGATATCACGTGCGATACAAGCAATCCTAATGAGTGTTTTCTTGTGTGTGACATCATGTGCGATACAAGAAGTCCTGCGGTGTGTTTACTTGTGTGTGATATCATGTGCAATACAAGCAGTCCTTCAGCGTGTTTACTTGTGTGTGATATCATGTGCGAAACAAGCAGTCCTGCAGCGTGCTTACTTGTGTGTGATATCATGTGCGATACAAGCAGTCCTGTGGTGTGTTTACTTGTGTGTGAGATCATGTGCGATACAAGAAGTCCTGCGGTGTGTTTACTTGTGTGTGATATCATGTGCGAAACAAGCAGTCCTGTGGTGTGTTTACTTGTGTTTGATATCATGTGCGATACAAGCAGTCCTTCAGCGTGTTTACTTGTGTATGATATCACGTGCGATACAATCAGTCCCGGGGCGTATTTACTTGTGTGTGATAGCATGTGCGATACAAGCAGTCCTGCTGCGTGTTTACCTGTGTGTGATATCATGTGCGATACAAGCAGTCCTGCGGCGTGTCTGCTTGTGTGTGATATCATGTGCGATACAAGCAGTCCTTCAGCGTGTTTACTTGTATGTGATATCATGTGCGAAACAAGCAGTCCTGTGGTGTGTTTACTTGTGTTTGATATCATGTGCGATACAAGCAGTCCTTCAGCGTGTTTACTTGTGTATGATATCACGTGCGATACAAACAATCCTAATGAGTGTTTACTTGTATGTGATATCATGTGCGATACAAGCAGTCCTGTGGCCTGTTTACTTGTGTGTGATATCATATGCGATACAAGCAGTCCTGCGATGTGTCTACTTGTGTGTGATATCATGTGCAATACAAGCAGTCATTCAGCGTGTTTACTTGTGTATGATATCACGTGTGATACAAGCAATCCTAATGAGTGTTTGCTTGTATGTGATATCACGTGCGATACAAGCAGTCTTGCGGCGTGTTTACTTTTCTATGATATCACGTGCGATACAAGCAATCCTAATGAGTGTTTTCTTGTGTGTGACATCATGTGCGATACAAGAAGTCCTGCGGTGTGTTTACTTGTGTGTGAGTTCATGTGCGATACAAGCAGTCCTGCAGCGTGTTTACTTGTGTGTGATATCATGTGCAATACAAGCAGTCCTTCAGCATGTTTACTTGTGTGTGATATCATGTGCGATACAAGGAGTCCTGCAGAGTGTTTACTTGTGTGTGATATGTGCGATACAAGCAGTCCTGTGGCCTGTTTACTTGTGTGTGATATCATGTGCGATACAAGCAGTCCTGCGGCGTGTTTACTTGTGTGATATCATGTGCGATACAAGCAGTCCTGCGGCGTGTTTACTTGTGTGTGATATCATGTGCGATACAAGCAGTCCTGCGGCGTGTTTACTTGTGTGTGATATCATGTGCGATACAAGGAGTCCTGTAGTGTGTTTACTTGTGATATCATGTGCGATACAAGCAATCTTAATGAGTGTTTACTTGTATGTGATATAATGTGCGATACAAGCAGTCCCGTGGTGTGTTTACTTGTGTGTGATAGCATGTGCGAAACAAGCAGTCCTGTGGCATGTTTCTTGTGTGTGATAACACGGGCAATACAAGCAGTCCCGAAGAGTGTTTACTTGTGTGTGATATCATGTGCGATACATGCAGTCCTGGGTTGTGTCTATTTGTGTGTGATATCATGTGCAATACAAGCAGTCCTTCAGCGTGTTTACTTGTGTATGATATCACGCGTGATACAAGCAATCCTAATGAGTGTTTACTTGTGTATGATATCATGTGCTATACAAGCAGTCCTGTGGCGTGTTTACTTGTGTGTGATATCATGTGCGATACAAGCAGTCCCGGGGCGTGTGTCCTCGTGTGTGATATCATGTGCAATACAAGCAGTCCTTCAGCGTGTTTACTTGTGTGTGATATCATGTGTGATACAAGCAATCCTAATGAATGTTTACTTATGTGTGTGATATCATGTACGATACAATCAGTCCTGTGGTGTGTTTACTTGTTTGATATCATGTGCGATACAAGCAGTCCTTCAGTGTGTTTACTTGTGTATGATATCGTGCGATGCAAGCAATCCTAATGAGTGTTTGCTTGTATGTGATATCATGTGTGATACAAGCAGTCCTGTGGTGTGTTTACTTGTGTGTGATATCATGTGCGATACAAGCAGTCCTGTTGTGTGTTTACTTGTGTTTGATATCATGTGCTTTACAAGCAGTCCTGTGGCGTGTTTACTTGTGTGTGACATCACGTGCGATACAAGCAATCCTAATGACTGTTTGCTTCTATGTGATATCACGTGCGATACAAGCAGTCCTGTGGTATGTTTACTTGTGTATGATATCACATGCGATACAAGCAATCCTAATGAGTGTTTGCTTGTATGTGATATAAGGTGCGATACAAGCAGTCCCGTGGTGTGTTTACTTGTGTGTGATATCATGTGCGAAACAAGCAGTCCTGTGGTGTGTTTACTTGTGTGTGATATCATGTGCGATACAAGCAATCTTAATGAGTGTTTACTTGTGTGTGACATCATGTGCGATACAAGCAGTCTTGCGGCGTGTCTACTTGTGTGTGATATCATGTGTGATACAAGCAGTCCTGTGGCGTGTTTACTTGTGTGTGATATCATGTGCGATACAAGGAGTCCTGTAGTGTTTACTTGTGTGTGATATCATGTGCGATACAAGCAGTCCTGCGGCATGTTTACTTGTGGGTGATATCATGTGCGATACAAGCAGTCCTGTAGTGTGTTTACTTGTTTGTGATATCATGTGCGATACAAGCAGTCCTGTAGCGTGTTTACTTGTGTGTGATAACATGTGCGATACAAGCAATCCTAATGAGTGTTTGCTTGTGTGTGATATCATGTGCGATACAAGCAGTCCTGTAGCGTTTTTACTAGAGTGTGATATCATGAGCGACACTATAATCGTCATAATCATCCTTGAGTGTTTCTTAAAAAAAAAAATGCAGGAAAGTTCAGGAAAAAGAAGGCATTTCCTGCTGTCCTCTTCCTGTTCTCTCCATCCTTTCCTCCCGACCAAGTCCCCAATGTCACCACCTTGTTGACGACCCTGTCTTCATCTCACATGTCGTCATCTCCTCCTATCCGTGCGTATTTTTGTATTTATTTATTTTTTCTCACGACAACAAGACCGAGCGCCCCGGCTTCACACGCTCTCATTTGAAGTATCGATCATTCATAACGGCCCCACGTAATCGCAGACTGCTGGCGTTCCATTTCTTTGACTCACGTTCTCACTTTGTTGCAAACGTTGCTAAAGATAGACGCCTGCTAAACGTGTTCTGGAGGGATTGGGGGTAAAAAAAACAAAGAGGGACAATACTAAAGGTGGCAAAAAGTCCCCGTGCTGTAAGACAGGGGTCAGCAACCTTTTTGAAAGCAAGATCTACTTCTTAGATACTGATTCTTGCCAAGGGTTACCAGTTTGATACACACTTAAATACATTGCCAGAAATAGCCAATTTGCTCAATTGGACTGGACTCTCAAACTATCATGTTAGATCCACTATGGACTGGACTGTCACTATTATGTTAGATCCACTATGGACTGGACTCTCACACTATTATGTTAGATCCACTATGGACTGGACTCTCACTATTATGTTAGATCCACTATGGACTGGACTGTCACTATTATGTTAGATCCACTATGGACTGGACTCTCACACTATTATGTTAGATCCACTATGGACTGGACTCTCACACTATTATGTTAGATCCACTATGGACTGGACTCTCACACTATTATGTTAGATCCACTATGGACTGGACTCTCACTATTATGTTAGATCCACTATGGACTGGACTCTCACACTATTATGTTAGATCCACTATGGACTGGACTCTCACACTATTATGTTAGATCCACTATGGACTGGACTCTCACTATTATGTTAGATCCACTATGGACTGAACTCTCACTATTATGTTAGATCCATTACGGACTGGACTCTCACTATTATGTTAGATCCACGATGGACTGGACTCTCACACTATTATGTTAGATCCAGTATGGACTGGACTCTCTCACTATTATGTTAGATCCACTAAGAACTGGACTCTCAGAATATTATGTTAGTGTGAGAGTCCAGTTCATAGTGGATCTAACATAATAGTGTGAGAGTCCAGTCCATACTGGATCTAAAATAATAGTGTGAGAGTCCAGTCCATCGTGGATCTAACATAATAGTGAGAGTCCAGTCCGTAATGGATCTAACATAATAGTGAGAGTTCAGTCCATAGTGGATCTAACATAATAGTGAGAGTCCAGTCCATAGTGGATCTAACATAATAGTGGGAGTCCAGTCCATAGTGGACTGGACTGGACACCCATTAAAACTATAGAGGTTTTTATGGGTGGATAAAAACCAGCATTTCCACAGTTTGAGCTCCACATCCTTCGTGCTTTTGTGATGGTTTCCACCACACATGCTATCATCTCCAAATGTTTCCACCGCAGTGAGCTGCTTTTTGGCGGGAATTTTTTTGTCTGTCACCTCCTTGTTCGGTTTCGGATTCTGGAGTAAGTTTGCTGGGCTGGTGCCTTTTTTTTTTTTCCCAACAAACTTTGCAGCGTGCAGTCTTGTGTCGCAGGCCTGCTGCCACAAAATCAAACCACCGCCAACGCTCCAAACATCAGTGGGACAGTTATTTCTTTCATCTTTTTTTATTCATCCGTCATGCATTCTCTTCTCCTCCTTTCATTTCTTCCCCAGCCACCACAAATTGATTGCCAGTCCGTGGGAAATATTTGTAAAAAAACAAAACCAGGTTTTCCGAGTCAGTGACTCGCCAACTGGTGGATTGTAAAGATGTGGCATTTCTCAGCTGGTCCACACTTGCTTTGGATTAGACAACAACTTTGCTTTATTTTCTGTTGCTTTGATAAATCGTTTGTGTAACAAATATGTTAAAATCTGCATCGCATAAAAGATGATAAAAAAAAGTTGAATGGAAGGGAAATGATGGTAAATGAGGGCAAAAGGTACTTGGAAAGCAAAGTAAGATAAAAAGACAGTAAAAAATATAAATAGATGGTAAAATAAGTAAATAAAAGGTAAATAGTTTATAAAAGGAGGTAAACAGAAGGTAAAGGTAGCCAATAGAATGCAATTTGAGGGTAAATTAAAAGGTAAATATAAGGTAAAATAAGGTAGACAGAAAGTAAATGATGATTAAAAAAAAGGCAACAGGTAAAAAGAAGTTGAAAAAAACTAATTGGAAAGCGAAATAAGATAAAAAGACAGTAAAAAAGGATAAATACATGTTAAAATAAGTAAATAGAAGATAAAAGAAGGTAAAGGTTGCATATGAAAAGTAAATACAATGTAAATTGAGGGTAAATTAAAAGGTAAAATAAGGTAAATATAAGGTAGTTCAAAGGAATATAAAAGGTAAACTAAGCTAAATAGAAGGTTAAAAAAAGGTAAATGAAAGGGAAAAAAAGAAATATAGAAGGTTCAATAGAAGGTAAATAAAAGGTAAACGGTTAGCAGAAGGTAAATAAAAGTTAAAAAAAAAAAGGGAAATACAGGGTAATTAAGTTCAATAGAAAGTAAATAAAAGGAAGTAAAGTTAAATGGAAGGTATAACAGTTAAATAGAAGATAAAAGAAGAAATATAGAAGGTAAAATAAATTAGAGGGTAAATAAAAGGTAAAAGAAGGTAAACAAAAGGTAAATGAAAGCTAAATTAAAGCTAAAAGAAGGACTATAAAAGGCAAATAAGTTAAATGAACAAAGAAATATAGAAGGTAAAATAAATTAAATGGAAGGTAAATAAAAGGTAAAAGGTCAAACAGAAGATAAATAAAAGGTAAGTAAAAGTTAAAAGAAGGGAAAAAGAGGGTAACTAAATTCAATTGAAAGTAAATAAAAGGAAGTAAAGTTAAATGGAAGGTATAACATGTTAAATAGAAGATAAAAGAAGGAATATAGAAGGTAAAAGAAGGTAAATAAAAGGTAAACAAAGAAATATAAAAGGTAAAATGAATTAGAGGGTAAATGAAAGGTAAAAAAAGGTAAACAAAAGGTAAAAGGTAAATGAAAGCTAAATCAAAGCTAAAGAAGGACTATAAAAGGCAAATAAGTTAAATGAACAAAGAAATATAGAAGGTAAAATAAATTAAATGGAAGGTAAATAAAAGGTAAAAGGTCAAACAGAAGATAAATAAAAGCTAAGTAAAAGTTAAAAGAAGGGAAATAGAGGATAAATAATATCAATAGAAAGTAAATAAAATTAAATAAAGTTAAATAGAAGGTATAACATGTTAAATAGAAGATAAAAGAAGGAATATAGAAGGCAAAATAAGATAAATAAAAGGTAAACAAAGAAATATAGACTGTAAAATAAAATATAGGGTAAACAAAAGGTCAAACAAGGTAAATGAAAGCTAAATTAGAATTAAACGAAGGACTATAAAAGGCAAATAAGTTAAATGAACAAAGAAATATAGAAGGTAAAATAAATTAAATACAAGGTAAATAAAAGGTTAAACAGAAGATAAATAAAAGCTAAAAGAAGGAATATAGAAACTAAAATAAGTTAAATAGAAAGTAAATAAAAGGAAGCAAAGTTCAACAGAAGATAAACATGTTACATTGAAGGTGGAGGAAAGTAAGTAGAAGGTAAAAAGGTAAAAGAAAATAAATAAAACGTTAAACAAGGAATATAGAAGGTAAAGTAAGTTAAATAGAAAGTAAATAAAAGGAAACAAAGTTAAGTAGAAGGTAAATAATGAAGGTAGAAGGGGAAAGGTAAAAGAAGACGAATAACAGGTAAATCAAGGTAAAATAAGTTAAACAGAAGGTAAATGATGGTAAAAAAAGGCAAAAGACAGTGAAAAAAGCTAAATGGAAAGCAAAATAAGATAAAAAGACAGTAAAAAATTATAAATACATGGTAAAAAAAGTAAATAGAAGATAAAAGAAGGTGAAAGTCGCATATGAAAAGTAAATACAATGTAAATGGAGGGTAAATTAAAAGGTAAAATAAGGTAAATATAAGGTAGTTCAAACGAATATAGAAGTTAAAAAAAGTTTAATAGAAGGTAAAAAAAAGGTAAATAATAGGGAAACAAAGAAATATGGAAGGTGAAATAAGTTAAACAGAAGATAAATAATAGTTGGATGAGTCCGATGACTCCATTAATGGAAGAAAGTAATAGTTATAAGTTAGAACTACACACTACTTTGTATTATGTTGTAGTTTTTACCTTCCATAACGTGTCTACTGACAGATATAAGTTAGAATGAAAATACATGGGTACGGCTAGTAGCTACTATTAGCAAACAGATAGACTTACCTACTCAGTAGCTACTATTAGCAAACAGATAGACTTACCTACTCGGCGTAATATCTTAACATCGACACACTCTCTCGTCGCAACTCAGCCCTGATGGTCGGCACCTATAAGTTTACAATTAGTTGTAAAATGTTGGACGGTTGTTTTTACGATATGCAGGCAAAGGACAACTTTAAAACATACTAGCTTAGCTACGGCACCTGGCAGCCATCTTGGTATAGACGATCACAGCACCTCCTTCACAAATATTGGTGCGTGCGCACCAGCAGCAGACGGTACGGACAAAAAAGAAAAAAAAAAAGTCTCCCTCACTGTGTCTGCGCACGGCGGCCATCGTTGAAATGTTTTTCAGCACAGCGGTTCTTTGAAGGCTGATAAAATCAAAACCGTAGCAGTAATTAAAACTTTTTTATCAACTTTTAATCAGAAGAGTTCAATCTCTCTCCAGTGGTAGTTTGAAATGTTTGAAAAAAGGTGACCGGTTTTTACAAAACTTTTGTTTTGAAGGGGGAATTGCAAACTTCCTGTTGAATTTTGCTGGGGGATGTTAATATATGAATTGTACGCCTAAGTGAGACCTACATAGAAGTTTTTGTTTCATGTCTCTATGACATTCCTACTGGAAGTTACAGGCAGTTTTGTCTGTGTTTTCTTCCTAGGAGTAGTTTTGTCTGTGTTTTATTCCTAGGGGTGCTAGCGCGCAATTTTGAGTTTTGGGGTTAGGCTTTTTGATTAAATGGCAATTTTCGCCAGTCCTGATGTGTGTGTCCAGTTTGGTGAGTTTTGAAGCATGTTAAGGGGGTTGAATTACAACTCAAAGAGGCAAAGGTGAGTGTTTTTACAAAACTTTTGTTTTGAAGGGGGAATTGCAAACTTCCTGTTGATAATTGTTGAAGAATGTCAGTGTATGAAATCTAGGTCTAAGTGAGACCTACATAGAGGTTTTTGTTTCATGTCGCTATGACATTCCTACTGGAAGTTACACGCAGTTTTGTCTGTGTTTTCTTCCTAGGGGGCTTGTCTGTGTTTTCTTCCTAGGGGGCGCTAGAGCGCAATTTTTAGTTTTGGGGTTAGGTTTTTCGATTAAATCGCAATGATCGCCAGTCCTGATGTGTGGGTCCAGTTTGGTGAGTTTTGAAGCATTTTAAGGAGGTTAAATTACAACTCAAAGAGGCAAAGGTGAGTGTTTTTACAAAACTTTTGTTTTGAAGGGGGAATTGCAAACTTCCTGTTGATTTTTGCTGGGGGTTGTCAATATATGAAATGTAGGTCTAAGTGAGACCTACATAGTGGTTTTTGTTTCATGTCTCTATGACATTCCTACTGGAAGTTACAGGCAGTTTTGTCTGTGTTTTCTTCCAAGGAGCAGTTTTGTCTGTGTTTTATTCCTAGGGGTGCTAGTGCGCAATTTTGAGTTTTGGGGTTAGGCTTTTGGATTAAATGGCAATTTTCGCCAGTCCTGATATGTGTGTCCAGTTTGGTGAGTTTTGAAGCATGTAAAGGGGGTTAAATTACAGCTCAAAGAGGCAAAGGTGAGTGTTGTTACAAAACTTTTGTTTTGAAGGGGGAATTGCAAACTTCCTGTTGATTTTTGCTGAAGGAAGTCCATTTATATAATTTAGGTCTAAGTGAGACCTACATAGAAGTTTTTGTTTCATGCCGCTAAGACATTCCTATTGGAAGTTACAGGCAATTTTGTCTGTGTTTTATTCCTAGGGGGTGTTAGTGCGCAATTTTTTTAGTTTTGGGGTTAGGCTTTTTGATTAAATGGCAATTTTTGCCAGTCCTGATGTGTGTCCAGTTTGGTGAGTTTTGAAGCCTGTTAAGGGGGTTAAATTACAGCTCAAAGGGGCAAAGGTGAGTGTTTTTACAAAACTTTTGTTTTGAAGGGGAAATTGCAAACTTCCTGTTGAGTTTTGCTGGGGGTTGTCAATATATGAAATGTAGGTCTAAGTGAGACCTACATAGAGGTTTTTGTTTCATGTCTCTATGACATTCCTACTGGAAGTTACAGGCAGTTTTATCTGTGTTTTCTTCCTAGGGGGCGCTAGAGCGCAATTTTTAGTTTTGGGGTTAGGTGTTTCGATTAAATCGCAATGTTCGGCCGTCCTGATTGATGTGTGTGTCCAGTTTGGTGAGTTTTTAAGCATGTTAAGGAGGGTCAAATTACAGCTCAAAGCTGCGGAATAATAATAAAGAAAGAAAGAATAAAACGCTGGAAATTCAACAGTGTCCTCGGTCCCTAAATATCAGAACTGTGACTACAAGGGACTATCAAGTGCCGTGTGGTCAAACTACGTCTTTCAAAAAACAGCAGTGGAAATAATCAAAGGCACGCTTAAAATCCGCCGCTAGATTTTAACTGTTAAATCCAAAAAGCCGCTCTCAGGTCATTTACCCTAATTAATCCACAGGCTGGATTTAATCAGCAAAGACACACACACACACACACACACACACACACACATGCAGAAACACACACACAGTCATGGGAAAGAAAGTGAAAGAAGAAAAGAAGAAGAGATAAACGGAACGATCAATGTAAAGAACGATAGCTGGAGTGTAATTTAATCCTTTAGGACTGCATTTGAGTTGGAGGAGTATTAGGACGGGGATAAAAGAGAGAGAGAGCGAGCAGGATGACGAGTTTGTGGACACATGGAGTCAACTTGGTGTCCTCAATCCAACCACTTAATCCCCTATACACTTATAGCTGCTACACACACACACACACACACACACACACACACTTGAGCACCGAATGCAAAAAATTGTAATTAAAAGATGTGTACGCTGGCAAAGCAGATGAAAATATGCCTAAATATTTTTTACCTATTTGTGATCTAGTGAAAAAAGGGTAGAAAAAAAGAAAGTCACTGTGGTAATTTGCTTGTTTTATTCCTGAAAAGGAACGTACGATTAGGTGAGGGATGGAACCCTTTTGATATCATGGTTTTTGTGAACAGAAAAAAAGTATTTATACTCTCACTAACATATTTTAATATAATATATATATGTTTATATGTATGTATATATAATGTATATTTGTATGTATATATGTATCAATATATAATGTATATCTGTATGTATATATGTTTGCATATATGTGTATATATGTATGGGCGCTGAAAAAAGTATTAAAACATATTTTAATGTAATATATATATATATATATCTGTTTATATGTATGTATATATAACATATATTTTTATGTATATATGTATGTATATATAACGCATATTTGTATATATATATATATGAATATATGTATGGGCGCTGAAAAAAGTATTTATACTCACTAACATATTTTAATACAATATATATATATGTTTTTATGTATGTACATACAATGTATATTTGTACATGTATATGTATATATAATTTATATTTGTACGTGTATATATATATTTATGTATGCATATATGTGTATATATGTATGGGCGCTGAAAAAAGTATGTATAATCACACTAACATATTTTAATATAATATATATGTATATATGCTTGTATGTATGTATATATAATGTATATTTGTTTGTATATATGTACGTATATATAATGTATATTTGTATGTATATATGTATGCATATATGTGTATATATGTATGGGCGCTGAAAAAAGTATTTATACACACACTAACATATTTTATTGTAATATATATTTCTGTTTATATGTATGTATATATAACGTATGTTTGTATGTATATATGATGTAAATATAATGTACATTTGTATGTATGTATATATATATGTGCATATACGTGTATATATGTATGGGCGCTGAAAAAAGTATTTATACTCACACTAACATTTTAATATAATATATATATATATGTTTATATGTATGTATATATAATGTATATTTGTATGTGTATATGTATATATATATATATATATAATTTATATTTGTACGTATATATGTATTTATGTATGCATATATGTGTATATATGGATGGGCGCTGAAAAAAGTATGTATACTCACACTAAAATATTTTAATATAATATATATATGCTTATATGTATGTATATATAATGTATATTTGTATGTATATATGTATGCATATACATGTGTAAATGTATGGGCGCTGAAAAAAGTATTTATACTCACACTAACATATTTTAATGTAATATATATATCTGTTTATATGTATGTTTATACAGTATGTATGTATATATAACGTATATTTGTATGTATATATGTATGTATATCTAATGTATATTTGTATGTATATATATGTACATATATATATATATATATATATGTATCAAATATATATATATATACACAGTGTATGTATATATATATATAAAAATATATATATATATGTATGTATGTATGTATATATATATGTATGTATGTATGGGCGCTGAAAAAAGTATTTACACTCACACTAACATATTTTGATATAATATATACATGTTTATATGCATGTATATATAATGTATATTTGTACGTGTATATGTATATATAATGTATATTTGTACGTATATATGTATTTATGTATGCATATATGTGTATATATGTATGGGCGCTGAAAAAAGTATGTATACTCACACTAACATATTTTAATATAATATGTATATGTTTATATGTATGTATATATAATGTATATTTGTACGTATATATGTATGCATATATGTGTATATATGTATGGGCGCTGAAATTTTTTTAAATACTCACACTGATATATTTTAAAACAATATATATGTTTATATGTATGTACATATATTGTATATGTGTATGTATATATAATATATGTATGCATATATGTGTATATATGTATATAGAATCGGCGGTATAGGGGCGGTATAGCTCGGTTGGTAGAGCGGCCATGCCAGCAACTTGAGGGTTGCAGGTTCGATCCCCACTTCCGCCATCCTAGTCACTGCCGTTGTGTCCTTGGGCAAGACACTTGACCCACCTGCTCCCAGTGCCACCCACACTGCTTTAAATGTAAAAATTAGATATTGGGTTTCACTTTGTAAAGCGCTTTGAGTCACTAGAGAAAAGCGCTATATAAATATACTTCACTTCACATAAGTATGGGCGCTGAAAAAAGTATTTATACTCACTCTAACATATTTTATATGTGTGTATATTTGTATGTATATACAGTATAATATATGTATACTGTATATGTGTGTATATATGTATGTGTATATATGTTTTTTTTGTGTGTTTAGAGTTTTATTTATTTTTATTTAAATGTTATTTTCGTGGTAGAATTTTATACTCACATTTTTATTATGTCCTAATATTCTATTGTAGTTTTAAATATATTTTTTTACATCCAGTCATGCAATTTGTTTGTCATTATATTATTATTTAACCTAGTAATATTTACACACTTTGTTGGTATATTTTCAAAACTGAGTACCGTATTTTTCGGACTATAAGTCGCAGTTTTTTTCATAGTTTGGCCGGGGGTGCGACTTATACTCAGGAGCGACTTATGTGTATTATATATATATTAACACATTACCGTAAAATATCAAATAATATTATTTAGAAGCGACACCAATGAAGAAGATTTCATGGGATTTACGGATTAGGAGTGAGAGATAGTTTGGTAAAGTTATAGCATGTTCTATATGTTATAGTTATTTGAATGACTCTTACCATAATATGTTAGGTTAACATAGCAGTTGCTTATTTATGCCTCACTATTGTTCACTATTCTTTATTTATTTTAAATTGCCTTTCAAATGTCTATTCTTGGTGTTGGATTTTATCAAATGAATTTCCCCCCAAAATGCGACTTATACTCCAGTGCAACTTATATATGTTTTTTCCCTTCTTTATTATGCATTTTCGGCAGGTGCGACTTATACTCCGGAGCGACTTATACTCCGAAAAATACGGTGCACCCCGAATTTCAACAAAAGTGTAATTGCAGTACATATAGAATAAAATAGGGGACGTCGTGGCACAGTGGGAGAGTGGCCGTGCGCGACCCGAGGGTCCCTGGTTCAATCCCCACCTAGTACCAACCTCGTCACGTCCGTTGTGTCCTGGGCAAGACACTTCACCCTTGCTCCTGATGGGTGCCGGTTAGCGCCTTGCATGGCAGCTCCCTCCATCAGTGTGTGAATGTGTGGGTAAATGTGGAAGTAGTGTCAAAGTGCTTTGAGTACCTTGAAGGTAGAAAAGCGCTATACAAGTACAATTATCATTTATTTATTTATTTAACCTTTGCGTATGTTCTTCTACATTAAAACGCTCCACATTTTTCTAGATGTGGAAAAATTCCGACTGGTGACGTCACTGCCAACACATGGAAAGGTGGCGCCGCAATTTTGAGCCTTTAGGATTGATTGATTGATACTTTTATTAGTAGATTGCACAGTACAGTACATACTCAGTACAATTGACCACTAAATGGTAACACCCCAATAAGTTTTTCAATGTTAATCAATTCATGCTACAAATATATACTATCAACATAATACAGTCATCACACAAGTTAATTATCATAGTTTATACATTGAATTATTGACATTATTTACAATCCGGGGGGTGGGATGAGGAGCTTTGGTTGATATCAGAACTTCAGTCATCAACAATTGCATCAACAGAGAAATGTGGACATTGAAACAGTGTAGGTCTTATTTAGTAGGATATGTACAGCCAGCAGAGAACATAGTGAGTTCACATAGCATAAGAACAAGTATATACATTAGAAGTACATTTCAGTTGTTTATAATCCGGGGAGATGGGATGTGAATGGAGGAGGGTATTAGTAAAGTGTTGAAGTTGCCTGGAGGTGTTGTTTTAGAGCGCTTTTGAAGGAATATAGAGATGCGCTTACTTTTATACCTGTTGGGAGTGCATTCCACATTGATGTGGCATAGAAAGAGAAGGAGTTAAGACCTTTGTTAGATCGAAATCTGGGTTTAACGTAG
Source organism: Nerophis ophidion (assembly GCF_033978795.1). Classification (NCBI taxonomy): domain Eukaryota; kingdom Metazoa; phylum Chordata; class Actinopteri; order Syngnathiformes; family Syngnathidae; genus Nerophis; species Nerophis ophidion. The sequence continues at coordinate 56,290,624 of NC_084623.1, read as the reverse complement.
TTTGTGGAGCTCCCCCTGGTGTTGTGGTTATGGCGGTCATTTACGTTAAGGAAGTAGTTTGACATGTACTTCGGTATCAAGGCGGTGTAGCGGATTTTATAGACCAGGCTCAGTGCAAGTTGTTTTACTCTGTCCTCCACCCTGAGCCAGCCCACTTTGGAGAAGTGGGTTGGATTGAGGTGTGATCTGGTGTGGAGGTCTAAAAGTAACCGGACTAGCTTATTCTGGGATGTTTGGAGTCTAGATTTGAGGGTTTTGGAGGTGCCGGGGTACCAGGAGGTGCAAGCGTAATCGAAGAAGGGTTGAATGAGAGTTCCCGCTGGAGAGGCGGGGCGTGCCGGGAGCGACGCCACAATCAAGTTTAGGGACTCAATTATTATATCTTCTAACTATGTCTAAAAGGGGAGAAGGAGGAGAGAACGAGGCAGAAGGAGGCAAATGTAACGGACTGTTGCCGCCGCCGTGAGGGTTCCACTGACCACCAAGGAAGGACATCTCTTTTGCAGTTTGAGTTGTTTATATTCCGGGGAGATGGGATGTGAATGGAGGAGGGTATTAGTAAAGTGTTGAAGTTGCCTGGAGGTGTTGTTTTAGAGCGCTTTTGAAGGAATATAGAGATGCACTTACTTTTATACCTGTTGGGAGTGCATTCCACATTGATGTGGCATAGAAAGAGAAGGAGTTAAGACCTTTGTTAGATCGGAATCTGGGTTTAACGTGGTTTGTGGAGCTCCCCCTGGTGTTGTGGTTATGGCGGTCATTTATGTTAAGGAAGTAGTTTGACATGTACTTCGGTATCAAGGCGGTGTAGCGGATTTTATAGACCAGGCTCAGTGCAAGTTGTTTTACTCTGTCCTCCACCCTGAGCCAGCCCACTTTGGAGAAGTGGGTTGGATTGAGGTGTGATCTGGGGTGGAGGTCTAAAAGTAACAGGACTAGCTTATTCTGGGATGTTTGGAGTCTAGATTTGAGGGTTTTGGAGGTGCCGGGGTACCAGGAGGTGCAAGCGTAATCGAAGAAGGGTTGAATGAGAGTTCCCGCTGGAGAGGCGGGGCGTGCCGGGAGCGACGCCACAATCAAGTTTAGGGACTCAATTATTATATCTTCTAACTATGTCTAAAAGGGGAGAAGGAGGAGAGAACGAGGCAGAATGAGGCAAATGTAACGGACTGTTGCCGCCGTCGTGAGGGTTCCACTGACCACCAAGGAAGGACATCTCTTTTGCAGTTTGAGTTGTTTATATTCCGGGGAGATGGGATGTGAATGGAGGAGGGTATTAGTAAAGTGTTGAAGTTGCCTGGAGGTGTTGTTTTAGAGCGCTTTTGAAGGAATATAGAGATGCACTTACTTTTATACCTGTTGGGAGTGCATTCCACATTGATGTGGCATAGAAAGGGAATGAGTTAAGACCTTTGTTAGATCGGAATCTGGGTTTAACGTGGTTTGTGGAGCTCCCCCTGGTGTTGTGGTTATGGCGGTCATTTACGTTAAGGAAGTAATTTGACATGTACTTCGGTATCAAGGCGGTGTAGCGGATTTTATAGACCAGGCTCAGTGCAAGTTGTTTTACTCTGTCCTCCACCCTGAGCCAGCCCACTTTGGAGAAGTGGGTTGGATTGAGGTGTGATCTGGGGTGGAGGTTTAAAAGTAACCGGATTATCTTATTCTGGGATGTTTGGAGTCTAGATTTGAGGGTTTTGGAGGTGCCGGGGTACCAGGAGGTGCAAGCGTAATCGAAGAAGGGTTGAATGAGAGTTCCCGCTGGAGAGGCGGGGCGTGCCGGGAGCGACGCCACAATCAAGTTTAGGGACTCAATTATTATATCTTCTAACTATGTCTAAAAGGGGAGAAGGAGGAGAGAACGAGGCAGAAGGAGGCAAATGTAACGGACTGTTGCCGCCGTCGTGAGGGTTCCACTGACCACCAAGGAAGGACATCTCTTTTGCAGTTTGAGTTGTTTATATTCCGGGGAGATGGGATGTGAATGGAGGAGGGTATTAGTAAAGTGTTGAAGTTGCCTGGAGGTGTTGTTTTAGAGCGCTTTTGAAGGAATATAGAGATGCACTTACTTTTATACCTGTTGGGAGTGCATTCCACATTGATGTGGCATAGAAAGAGAAGGAGTTAAGACCTTTGTTAGATCGAAATCTGGGTTTAACGTGGTTTGTGGAGCTCCCCCTGGTGTTGTGGTTATGGCGGTCATTTACGTTAAGGAAGTAGTTTGACATGTACTTCGGTATCAAGGCGGTGTAGCGGATTTTATAGACCAGGCTCAGTGCAAGTTGTTTTACTCTGTCCTCCACCCTGAGCCAGCCCACTTTGGAGAAGTGGGTTGGATTGAGGTGTGATCTGGGGTGGAGGTCTAAAAGTAACCGGATTAGCTTATTCTGGGATGTTTGGAGTCTAGATTTGAGGGTTTTGGAGGTGCTGGGGTACCAGGAGGTGCAAGCGTAATCGAAGAAGGGTTGAATGAGAGTTCCCGCTGGAGAGGCGGGGCGTGCCGGGAGCGACGCCACAATCAAGTTTAGGGACTCAATTATTATATCTTCTAACTATGTCTAAAAGGGGAGAAGGAGGAGAGAACGAGGCAGAAGGAGGCAAATGTAACGGACTGTTGCCGCCGCCGTGAGGGTTCCACTGACCACCAAGGAAGGACATCTCTTTTGCAGTTTGAGTTGTTTATATTCCGGGGAGATGGGATGTGAATGGAGGAGGGTATTAGTAAAGTGTTGAAGTTGCCTGGAGGTGTTGTTTTAGAGCGCTTTTGAAGGAATATAGAGATGCACTTACTTTTATACCTGTTGGGAGTGCATTCCACATTGATGTGGCATAGAAAGGGAATGAGTTAAGACCTTTGTTAGATCGGAATCTGGGTTTAACGTGGTTTGTGGAGCTCCCCCTGGTGTTGTGGTTATGGCGGTCATTTACGTTAAGGAAGTAGTTTGACATGTACTTCGGTATCAAGGCGGTGTAGCGGATTTTATAGACCAGGCTCAGTGCAAGTTGTTTGACTCTGTCCTCCACCCTGAGCCAGCCCACTTTGGAGAAGTGGGTTGGATTGAGGTGTGATCTGGGGTGGAGGTCTAAAAGTAACCGGACTAGCTTATTCTGGGATGTTTGGAGTCTAGATTTGAGGGTTTTGGAGGTGCCGGGGTACCAGGAGGTGCAAGCGTAATCGAAGAAGGGTTGAATGAGAGTTCCCGCTGGAGAGGCGGGGCGTGCCGGGAGCGACGCCACAATCAAGTTTAGGGACTCAATTATTATATCTTCTAACTATGTCTAAAAGGGGAGAAGGAGGAGAGAACGAGGCAGAAGGAGGCAAATGTAACGGACTGTTGCCGCCGCCGTGAGGGTTCCACTGACCACCAAGGAAGGACATCTCTTTTGCAGTTTGAGTTGTTTATATTCCGGGGAGATGGGATGTGAATGGAGGAGGGTATTAGTAAAGTGTTGAAGTTGCCTGGAGGTGTTGTTTTAGAGCGCTTTTGAAGGAATATAGAGATGCACTTACTTTTACACCTGTTGGGAGTGCATTCCACATTGATGTGGCATAGAAAGAGAAGGAGTTAAGACCTTTGTTAGATCGAAATCTGGGTTTAACGTGGTTTGTGGAGCTCCCCCTGGTGTTGTGGTTATGGCGGTCATTTACGTTAAGGAAGTAGTTTGACATGTACTTCGGTATCAAGGCGGTGTAGCGGATTTTATAGACCAGGCTCAGTGCAAGTTGTTTTACTCTGTCCTCCACCCTGAGCCAGCCCACTTTGGAGAAGTGGGTTGGATTGAGGTGTGATCTGGGGTGGAGGTCTAAAAGTAACCGGATTAGCTTATTCTGGGATGTTTGGAGTCTAGATTTGAGGGTTTTGGAGGTGCCGGGGTACCAGGAGGTGCAAGCGTAATCGAACAAGGGTTGAATGAGAGTTCCCGCTGGAGAGGCGGGGCGTGCCGGAAGCGACGCCACAATCAAGTTTAGGGACTCAATTATTATATCTTCTAACTATGTCTAAAAGGGGAGAAGGAGGAGAGAACGAGGCAGAAGGAGGCAAATGTACCGGACTGTTGCCGCCGTCGTGAGGGTTCCACTGACCACCAAGGAAGGACATCTCTTTTGCAGTTTGAGTTGTTTATATTCCGGGGAGATGGGATGTGAATGGAGGAGGGTATTAGTAAAGTGTTGAAGTTGCCTGGAGGTGTTGTTTTAGAGCACTTTTGAAGGAATATAGAGATGCACTTACTTTTATACCTGTTGGGAGTGCATTCCACATTGATGTGGCATAGAAAGAGAATGAGTTAAGACCTTTGTTAGATCGGAATCTGGGTTTAACGTGGTTTGTGGAGCTCCCCCTGGTGTTGTGGTTATGGCGGTCATTTACGTTAAGGAAGTAGTTTGACATGTACTTCGGTATCAAGGCGGTGTAGCGGATTTTATAGACCAGGCTCAGTGCAAGTTGTTTTACTCTGTCCTCCACCCTGAGCCAGCCCACTTTGGAGAAGTGGGTTGGATTGAGGTGTGATCTGGGGTGGAGGTCTAAAAGTAACCGGATTAGCTTATTCTGGGATGTTTGGAGTCTAGATTTGAGGGTTTTGGAGGTGCCGGGGTACCAGGAGGTGCAAGCGTAATCGAAGAAGGGTTGAATGAGAGTTCCCGCTGGAGAGGCGGGGCGTGCCGGAAGCGACGCCACAATCAAGTTTAGGGACTCAATTATTATATCTTCTAACTATGTCTAAAAGGGGAGAAGGAGGAGAGAACGAGGCAGAAGGAGGCAAATGTAACGGACTGTTGCCGCCGTCGTGAGGGTTCCACTGACCACCAAGGAAGGACATCTCTTTTGCAGTTTGAGTTGTTTATATTCCGGGGAGATGGGATGTGAATGGAGGAGGGTATTAGTAAAGTGTTGAAGTTGCCTGGAGGTGTTGTTTTAGAGCGTTTTTGAAGGAATATAGAGATGCACTTACTTTTATACCTGTTGGGAGTGCATTCCACATTGATGTGGCATAGAAAGGGAATGAGTTAAGACCTTTGTTAGATCGGAATCTGGGTTTAACGTGGTTTGTGGAGCTCCCCCTGGTGTTGTGGTTATGGCGGTCATTTATGTTAAGGAAGTAGTTTGACATGTACTTCGGCATCAAGGCGGTGTAGCGGATTTTATAGACCAGGCTCCGTGCAAGTTGTTTTACTCTGTCCTCCACCTTGAACCAGCCCACTTTGGAGAAGTGGGTTGGATTGAGGTGTAATCTGGGGTGGAGGTCTAAAAGTAACCGGACTTGCTTATTCTGGGATGTTTGGAGTCTAGATTTGAGGGTTTTGGAGGTGCCGGGGTACCAGGAGGTGCAAGCGTAATCGAAGAAGGGTTGAATGAGAGTTCCCGCTGGAGAGGCGGGGCGTGCCGGGAGCGACGCCACAATCAAGTTTAGGGACTCAATTATTATATCTTCTAACTATGTCTAAAAGGGGAGAAGGAGGAGAGAACGAGGCAGAAGGAGGCAAATGTAACGGACTGTTGCCGCCGCCGTGAGGGTTCCACTGACCACCAAGGAAGGACATCTCTTTTGCAGTTTGAGTTGTTTATATTCCGGGGAGATGGGATGTGAATGGAGGAGGGTATTAGTAAAGTGTTGAAGTTGCCTGGAGGCGTTGTTTTAGAGCGCTTTTGAAGGAATATAGAGATGCACTTACTTTTATACCTGTTGGGAGTGCATTCCACATTGATGTGGCATAGAAAGGGAATGAGTTAAGACCTTTGTTAGATCGGAATCTGGGTTTAACGTGGTTTGTGGAGCTCCCCCTGGTGTTGTGGTTATGGCGGTCATTTATGTTAAGGAAGTAGTTTGACATGTACTTCGGCATCAAGGCGGTGTAGCGGATTTTATAGACCAGGCTCAGTGCAAGTTGTTTTACTCTGTCCTCCACCCTGAGCCAGCCCACTTTGGAGAAGTGGGTTGGATTGAGGTGTGATCTGGGGTGGAGGTCTAAAAGTAACCGGACTAGCTTATTCTGGGATGTTTGGAGTCTAGATTTGAGGGTTTTGGAGGTGCCGGGGTACCAGGAGGTGCAAGCGTAATCGAAGAAGGGTTGAATGAGAGTTCCCGCTAGAATCCTCAAGGTGCTTTTGTTGACCAGAGAGGAGATTCTGTAGAGGAATCTGGTTCTTTGGTTGACCTTTTTGATCACCTTGGTTGCCATTTTATCACAGGAAAGATTAGCCTCTAGGATGAAAACGCGACAGAGAATTTAATTAGAGCCAATATTTCCGGGTAAATTCCACCAAGAGAGTAATATTTGTGTGAGTTCTTATTGTTTTACTGATACTAGTGATTGTTGGCTTGATGAAAGGAAACAATAAAACAAGATGGTCAAGATCGGGCGTCCTTCTAAGGGCCATAAATTCCATCTCTGGGTTATAGTAAAAATAATAATAATAATAATATATTTTATTATAAGCTCCCTTCCTATACAAGACATGTAATATGAGTGATATTGTGTGCAGTACATTGTGTGTTTGTGTGTGTCCTTGTTGACAGAGTATTTCTTTGTCTGTTCCAGGAGTTACAGTCTGAAGAAGGGCCAACTGGAGAGGGACTATGCCCAGGTACAGTACGTCTTGTCAAATTTGCAAAGTCACCTCGGGGACCTCAGCTCAGTGAGCATGAAAAGATGAACTCTGTATGTGTGCGCTTTATTTGTGTTACTTCCAAGTAGGCCTGGGTTCTGGCACTGATACGTATCGCCATATTGTGACACGGCGGCATATTCTCGGGGCTTCCCCTAGATTGCCATAATATATGTGGCGGAGGGGGCGTGGTCATGGTGACATCATCAGATGTATATGGCGTCATGGTACTTTTCATTGGCAATGATGGATATGTTTTCTTTTAAAAGGCTAAAGTATGGAAGTTAATTTGTGTCTTTATTACGAAAGTTTTTTTTTTTACACTGAATTTATGTAACATCATTTTTTTTTTACATCAAATTATGCTGACAGTTTCATTGAAAACAAATAAAATGTTTTAAAATACAGTGTATAAAAATTCAGTGAAAAAAAATTAATTGTAAAAAAAATCAGTGTATAGAAAATCAGCATAAAAAATTCAGTGTTTTAAAATTCAGTGTTTTAAAATTTAGTCTATAAAAATCTGTGTTTTGAAATTCAGTGTAAAAAAATTCAGTGTATAAAACTTCATTATAAAAACATCAATGTTTTAAAATTCAGTGTTCGAAAATTTGGTGTACAAAAAATTCAGTCTATAACAATTTAGTGTTTTAAAATGCAGTGTAAAAAAAACTTCTGTGTAAAAAAATGCAGTGCATAACAATTCAATGTTTTAAAATTCAGTGTAAAATAATTCACTGAAAAAAAATTATTTGTTAAAAAAATTATGTGTGTAAAGATTCAGTATTTCAAACAAAAAATTCTATGTTTTAAAATTCAGGGATTTTAAATTTGGTGTATATAAAAAATCAGTGTTGTAAAATTCAGTGTATACAAATTCATTATAAAAACATCAATGTTTTAAAATTCAGTGTTCGAAAATTTGGTGTACAAAAATTCAGTCTATAAAAAATCAGTGTTTTAAAATGCAGTATAAAAAAAACATGTGTAAAAAATGCAGTGCATAAAAATTCAATGTTTTAAAATTCAGTGTAAAATAATTCACTGAAAAAAATTTATTGTTACAAAAATTATGTGTGTAAAAATTCAGTATTTCAAACAAAAAAGTCTATGTTTTAAAATTCAGGGATTTTAAATCTGGTGTATAAAAAATCAGTGTTTTAAAATTCAGTGTATACAAATTCAGTATAAACAAATTCAGTGTATAAAAATTCATTACAAAAACATCAATGTTTTAAAATTCAGTTTTCGAAAATTTGGTGTACAAAAATTCAGTCTATAAAAATTCAGTGTTTTAAAATGCAGTGTAAAAAATTCTGTGTAAAAAATGCAGTGCATAAAAATTCAATGTTTTAAAATTCAGTGTAAAATAATTCACTGAAAAAAAAAGATTTGTTAAAAAAATTATGTGTGTAAAGATTCAGTATTTCAAACAAAGAATTCTATGTTTTAAAATTCAGGGATTTTAAATTTGGTGTATAAAAAAAAATCAGTGTTTTAATATTCAGCGTATACAAATTCAGTGTATAAAAATTCATTACAAAAACATCAATGTTTTAAAATTCAGTGTTCTAAAATTTGGTGTACAAAAATTCAGTCTATAAAAATTCAGTGTTTTAAAATGCAGTGTAAAAAAAATTCTGTGTAAAAATTGCAGTGCATAACAATTCATCCATCCATCCATTTTCTACCGCTTATTCCCTTTTGGGGTCGCGGGGGGCGCTAGCGCCTATCTCAGCTACAATCGGGCGGAAGGCGGGGTACACCCTAGACAAGTCGCCACCTCATCATCCATCCATCCATTTTTTACCGCTTATTCCCTTTTGGGGTCTCGGGGGGCGCTGGCGCCTATCTCAGCTACAATCGGGCGGAAGGCGGGGTACACCCTGGACAAGTCGCCACCCTCAATGTTTTAAAATTCAGTGTAAAATAATTCACTGAAAAAAAAATATTTGTTAAAAAAATTATGTGTGTAAAAATTCAGTATTTCAAACAAAAAAATCTATGTTTTAAAATTCAGGGATTTTAAATTTGGTGTATGAAAAAAATCTGTGTTTTAAAATTCAGTGTATAAAAATTCAGTAGAAAAAAATGTGTTTTAAAATACGATGTATAAAAATCCAGTATTTAAATAAAAATAATTCAGCGTTTTAAAATTCAGTGATTTAAAATAAAACAAATTATAGTTAAAAATTCAGTGTAAAAAAAATTCTGTATAAAAAAATTCAGTCTGAAAAAGTTAAGCATAAAAAAATTCAGAGTATAAAAATTCATATTTGGCCAACGGTTGTCTTGCCTGGACACCTACTGTACGTGTACTGTACATATAACGCTGATGCAATGTCGTTTTACTCCCAAAATAGGTGGCTGATAAGAGCCCCGACTTTTCCCACCACGTCAGCGCTAATCCTGACAACATACTCTCCCGCCTTTTTTTTCACCGCAGGGCCACAACATTTCATACGGAGTTGACGTTTCGTTTTATCGAGAAGTTCAGTAAATTGTCAAAAAAAAAAAAGAAAAGAAGTGAGTAATGATATCAGCTGAGACGCAGAAAGAAGTGTGGGAGAATGTACTAGAATGCCAATTGCTCGTCATCAAAACATCTGTCACTCAACCTTTTTACATGGGGTTGAAGCTCAATGTGTATCCGGTCTTTTATCAAGCTATGGTAACGGAGAAAAGACTACAGTTTGACCCGAGTGTTACAAGTTGAATAAGGAATCTGACCTACAGGTCGTCTGCGGTTTCATATCTAATATCGGGCAGTCTAATTGCCCTAAATTTGCCGCCATCTTGTAGAAAATCTGAGTAAATCAGGTCAATGACCATGAATTTTAAATTGAAGTGTTGCACAGCACATCATTTACCTATATGACCCCATCCAAACAAACAACAAACTGCAACCAACGCAGAAAGTCAACACATGACACAACCTGCCCACTGGACTTTGTTGATATTATAAAACATGTCCAAACACAAAACATCATTCAGAATTACACCCGTTTTAAAGCCAATACAATGCATGATGGGAAAAATGCAAAACAGCCTTCACACTTATTCATGTTTGCCGCGTTTTAGCTGCATGATATTTGTGATTGATTACCAAACTTTTATGAGGTTGTCATGGATGTAAAGAAGGTAGGAGTCGAACTTTCACATACTCTTAATATCCAATTATATTCATTATTCATTCTATAGCATTTATATTAATGTATAAAAGTGTTTATATATATATATATATATATATATATATATATATATATATATGAATGCATGTATTTATACATATGTATATATACATTTATCATGTATGAATATATATACATATTTATGTATTTATATATACATACATATATATATTTATATATACGTGTATATACAGTATATACATATATATACTTATATATATATATATATATATGTGTGTTTATATATATATATATATATATATATATATATATATATATATATATATATATATATTTAAGGAATAAGTGGTAGAAAATGGATGGATGGATATATGTGCGTATATATGTATTTGTATATATACATATATATGTATATATACATATAATTATATACATACATGTATGTATGTATAAATGCATATATACATACACATATATATGTGTGTGTGTGTATGTATATATATATATATATGTGTACACATATGCATAGGCATCTGTATGGACTGTATGTATATGTATGCATATATACTGTGTATATATATACATATATATGTATTTATATATACATGCGTGTATATATATATGTGTATATATATATATATGTGTGTGTGTATATATGTATTTCTATATACACATGCATGTGTATATACACATATATATAAATACAAATATGTATATATGCATGTATATATATACATACATACATACAGTATATATGTGTGTGTGTGTATATATATATATATATATATCCATCCATCCATTTTCTACCGCTTATTCCCTTTTGGGGTCGCGGGGGGCGCTGGCGCCTATCTCAGCTACAATCGGGCGGAAGGCGGGGTACACCCTGGACAAGTCGCCACCTCATCACAGGGCCAACACAGATAGACAGACAACATTCACACTCAGATTCACACACTAGGGCCAATTTAGTGTTGCCAATCAACCTATCCCCTGGTGCATGTCTTTGGAATATATATATATATATATATATATATATATATATATATATATTTGTACACATATTCATAGGCATCTGTATGGACTATATATACTCTCTCTCTCTCTCTCTCTCTCTCTCTCTCTCTCTCTCTCTCTCTCTATATATATACACATGCAGTAGAGCTGTTGTATATATGTGTGTGTGTATACATATAAAGTATATACACATATACTGTATATACACGCTGTGTACATACAGTATATGTGTATATACTTTATATGTATACACACACACATATATGTGTAAACATAAGTTATTTATATATATATATATATAGTTATATATATAGTATATATATATATATATATATATATATGTGTATATATATGTATATATATGTGTATATATATGTGTATATATATGTGTATATATATGTATATATATATGTGTATATATATGTATATATATATATGTATATATATATATGTGTGTGTATATATATATATATATATACATATATATATATATCTATATATATATCTATATATATATATATGTATATATGTATGTATATATATATATATATATATATATATATATATATATATATATATATATATATCTATATCTATATATATATATATGTATATATGTATGTATATATATATATATATATATATATATATATATATATATATATATATATATATATATATATATAAACCGGCACAACATAATCATATAAAATAAGTTTGGCTGTGTGGTTCCAGAGAGGACTATGTAGTTGAGCTGTGATGCATTTTCCGTAAGTTTCCATGAAAGCGTTAGCGAGACAGCACCCTCGTGTGGTAAGAAACAAGCACGACAGCCTTCCTTGCAAGTGTCACGGCCTTATGCTAGTGTAACGTTTCACACACAACTCCCTTTTCCACGGCTGGCAGGTTCAATTCCCGGCTAACGATGTCCAGGATGTAGCCTTTCGCCCCAAATCTCCTCAGAAAAGGATGAACATGACACGAGTGCATTTTAGTTTAGGTCAGCACCTTCACCACAAGGTCAGCGTGACCTCCCACTTGTCTTTTCTCCCACTCCCCACCACCCCCCTTTTTTAGAAATCGCTGTTGCCTAGCAACAAAGCCCCCACTTGGCTTGCCTTGTTAATTGTAGGTTTGTGTGATGCAAAAAGTGGTCTTTCTCAGGTGATGATGTATTGAAGACAGTTGTGGATTAACGCTGGGTTGCACCTGGATGCTGCGATACAGCGATGTAATGACGTCATGTTGTCGCTCCTCGCGGCCGATAGCGTCTGTAGTTGGCCTCCGCCTGTTAACACGTACAAATTAGACCCAACACGTCCATGAAGGCATGAGATGAGCAGGCTGGGGGGAAACACATGGCGTCAGGCAGAGTGAGAAGGAAAGGGGAGACAGGTGAGATTAGAAAGGTGCAAATACACAAATAGATATCAGGGATGTTACGATATGAACATTTCATTTTACGGTTATTGTGACCAAAAGTAATGGTGGTTTTCATTATTGTGGCGGTATTGTTGAATGTGCCCCAAAAGTACTCACTGCATACGCACACTGACATCTTTCAAGCAGGTTGTGTTGAAATAGTTAACAAAAAAGACACACAACACTCATTTAATTCTGTTATTACTTGTGTAGGTAGTTTTTTTCTATTCTTGGGGTTGTATGTATGTCTATATATATATATATATATATATATATATATATATATATATATATATATATATATATATATATATATATATATATGTATATATATTTATATATATGTATATATATTTATATATATGTATATATATTTATATATATGTATATATATTTATATATATGTATATATATATTTATATATATGTATATATATATATACATGTATATGTATATATGTGTGTGTATATATACATACATATATGTATATGTGTATATCTATCTATATGTATACATATATGTAGAAATATATATATATATATATATGTATTCATATATATATATATATATGTGTGTGTGTGTGTGTGTGTGTGTGTGTATACACACACAAAAACATACACATTTATGCATATGGTATATGTATATGTATATATGTTTGTATGTATGTATATATATATATATGTATGTATGTATGTGTGTATATATTTATATATATGTATATATGTATGTGTATATACACATACATATATGTATACATGTATATGTGTATATCTATCTATATGTATATGTATACATACATGTAGAAATATATGTATATGTATTCATATATTCATATATATATATGTGTGTATATACACACAAAAACATACACATTTATACATATGGTATATGTATATACTGTATATACTTATATGTATATATACATACATATATATATACTGTACATATATACATATATGTGTATATATACACATATATACATATATATGTATATATATATATACATATAGATGTATATATATACATACATCTATACATACATATATATATGTATATATATATACATAGAATATATGTGTATATATATACACATATATATAAATATTTATAAATATACACATATATATACATATATATGTATATATATACATATATATGTATATATACATACATGTATATGTTCATATATGTATATATATATATATATGCATATATTTATATCTGTATATCTATATGTATGTATATATATGTATGTTTATATATGTATGTATGTATGTATGTATAATGCCCCCATCCCCCCAGACGCCCACCTTGGATGAAGAAGATATATTGCACTCTCCACCACAACTATAAATCGTACCATGTGTCTATAAAATTGTTATGAATACACCTCTGCATAAAAAAAAAAAAAAAAAAACTCCGTTCAAGATTAAACAAACATTGTGCAGGAACAGAACAGGAATGGCGATGGTTTGTCCCCGCAAAAGGTGGGGAAAAAGATAGACGCTGACGGAAGATGGGTAAAAAAAAAAGTCGATCTCAGACTGGGCTCCTGTGGGGGGCCGAAAAAAGCAACTTGATAAGACCGCAAACATTTTATACAGAACCCACAAGACTTGCAACGGCAGGCATCCGGCACAGCCACTAGGGGCGCAGCTCCGTTGTCCGTCATGTAACGTGGGGTTAGGCGGTGGCAAAGGCGTGTGGTGGGGTGGGGGGGGGGGTGTGCACATGTGGCCAGGGCCCATGAGCAGAGTTGATATTTAACCGCACTGTCCTCCAGGGGAGTCTTGAAACAAGTCCCAGCCGGGGGGTTAAAACAATCTAGATTAGAACGGTTGTGTTTGAGGGAGTGACAACAAATGTACTTTTCTTAATCGTCTATATCTGGCGCTCAAATGCATCCTGCAGACCAGACGGTCCTGCGTGTTGTTTTTTTTCTGTTTGTCCCCGCTGAAGTCCACATTACTGGCATAGTTTGAGGCGGGGCTCATCCTGCAGCGCTCTGGCCAAAAAAGGGCTGCCTGAGTGGACTCACAATCTCTTGTATCGAGGTCCTTGAGTTGATATTGGGTTTCTCCGAGAAAAATAAACGTTTTTGTTTGCCTTGGAACCAAAAAGATTCTGTGGAAAAAATGGCTGTCAGATTAGGGCGGGAGGGTTGACAAACTTCCACGGTTCTGGTCCGAGTATGGTTCTGTGACACGGGTTTTCGGTTCAGTTTGGATATGCCATTGATCAGTTGTGGTTCTTCCCAAAATATCTTATTGATTTTCATTTTTAAATCAGAATGTTTTCTAATCTATTAAATATAGCCCCATGGTATTTATGCAGATAGTAGGTTGACACTAATAAGGACAGGTACCAAATCCGGTACTTTATTGTCGCCAAACAAATCCAATGGTTGCCATTTTGCGGTTCCTTGGTTTTGCTCGGGACGTAAAGCCCCGTCTTTGCACGTCGGCCCTTGGCGATCACTCCAGCAGCACTGAGAGCGGACTCGGACAAACTACTTCTGGGTAATGTTGAAATTTTTGTATGCTAACAAAGCAATTGAGTCAAAAAAAACGCTGGTAAAGTAACGCTCCACTATTGGAAAAAAATGCGATAGCTTGATGCTAATATACATTGGCTTTGCTATTGACATGCTACTGATTAGCATTAGCGATTTTAAATGGCGATTTCATCACCAAAGTTTAGAAATGTAATAATAAAACAAGATATAACAACTGGACAGCAGTTATTATGATCAGCTTATTTTTTTATGTTGCAATAAAAATACGGTATAGCTCGGTTGGTAGAGTGGCCGTGCCAGCAACTTGAGGGTTGCCGGTTCGATTCCCGCTTCAGCCATCCTAGTCACTGCCGTTGTGTCCTTGGGCAAGACACTTTACCCACCTGCTCCCAGTGCCACCCACACTGCTTTAAATGTAACTTAGATATTGGGTGTCACTATGTAAAGCGCTTTGAGTCACTTGAGAAAAGCGCTATATAAATATAATTCACTTCACATTTTATCATCAAAAACGATTATCAACAAAATGAGGTTCGTTCCCCTGGGATGCAAACGGACCACTCCGGACAGGTCGTGCAGGTAGGAACATGATTTATTCTTCAAAACTCAAGGAAGTACCAAAAACCGAAAACAAGCCGAAGCAACTGGAAGCCAAGGCTACCACTTAGCATAGACTAGAAGACAAGTAATACTCACGTAGCATGTAGCAAACAAAGACGCCAGGCCGACTGACTGGCAAAGGCAGGCTTAAATGATGCCTCTAATTAGTGATCGGGGAACAGGTGAGCGTCCTGAACAGCAATCAGACGCAGATGCCTTTGCTGCAAAGTGTAAAGGCCCCCTTTTTGTAAATAGTCGTGTAAAATTGGATGCACAGGCAGTCCGACTCCAGCGTGAATAGAATGGAAAATCAGTTTCCTGACATAAATGGTGTTGCTGGCGTCGCACGCGCGAGTGTTCACTTGTCGCCGGGCGGGATTCGAAAGGCGGCGATGAGCTGACACTGCAGGTGCGGACGGCGTCCCATCACAGCACGCATCAAAGGGCCGAGCGCAGGCGGCTGGAGAGCGCGGCCAAAATGGAGTATATTGATTGAAGAAAGCGGACGAGCACATATTGGAGTCGTCAGTCGGACAAAGTATGCGTCAAAAAATGACTTCCTGGCCGATTGGCTGGCTTCCATTGCTACTCTGTTGCTTCGTTGAATCGTTTAACGAGTGAAGCTAATAAAAATTCATGTTGAGTCCCGGAACTTTAAAATATGCCTTCCGCTGCAATCGAGCGTTCATGAAAGCGGTGGCGTGTGACTTTTTTTAAATTATAAATGCACATATGATTAAAATACTATTTAATGCTATTAAGTGTTTTTTTATTGAACTACTTGACTAAATTAAACAAACTGATGGATAAATGACTTATTAACTAAAAAAATCCATAGATGGGGCGACGTACAATATAAAAGGTATCAGTTTTGTGGGATGATCCAACTTTTATTACTTAAGCATATTCAACTTTAAAGTGAAGTGAAGTGAATTATATTTATATAGCGCTTTTCTCTAGTGACTCAAAGCGCTTTACATAGTGAACCCCAATATCTAAGTTACATTCAAACCAGTGTGGGTGGCACTGGGAGCAGGTGGGTAAAGTGTCTTGCCCAAGGACACAACGGCAGTAACTAGGATGGCACAAGCGGGAATCGAACCTGCAACCCTCAAGTTGCTGGCACGCCCACTCTACCAACCGAGCTATGCCGCCCCAAAGTGTGTCCTCATGGCAATGTAGCAACATCGCCGGTTGCTAACGTCCCTCCACTGTGCAGTTTCCAAATCAAGTCATCCTCGCGTCCGTGATGCCAAGTAGTATTATCACTGGAGGACTTGACGGACCAGGAATCTACACACTGCACACTGTTGGAAAATATAAAAATTAATGTTAAAATCTCCTACTGCGTTAAAAAATAATAATTACAAATAATGATGATAAAAAGGTATGTTTTTTGTTTCCATGTTTGGTTATTTTGTTATTATATTTATATGTTATGGGGCAGATAATGTACAGTTTTACTTCTTTCTGCTCCTTTTCAGTTTTTTTAATCAATTATTTCAATGTTACGTTGATTGTTTTTTTGACCTTGAATAAAAGGAATAAAAAGATAACAAATAATGGTATCAAGTATAGTATCGTTATATGATCGATACTACGGTGGTGTCCAAACTAATTTGGCCCATGAGACGTCCGCCAAGGAATCTGGTCGCAGGGAGGTTTCAATTCCTTCTAAAAGCAAAATTATATGTCGCTACTTTGTTACCATCATGTCGACAACTTTTATTGCGTAGTATTTACTCTTATGACCTAATGTAAACAACCTTCCCTAGTCATGTTGCAATATATAAAAAATAAACCAACACAAAATGCTAACAGACTTGATGACACATAACACAATATAACACAAATTGTGGATGTTAAAATTATATATATATATATATATATATATATATATACATACTTTCGGCCCTTGACCAAATTTCCTTAGCTCAATGCGGACCCCAGGGCATAAAGTTTGGACAACCCTGGATTAGAAAGGATATTTAGTAATTTTGTCATTTTTGTTATTGTTTACCAACTCAAAAAAAAACACCCAAAAGTTATTTTTTCATGGTGCTCATTTTTTCCCGAAGTGAAAAAAACTTTGTGCAACATGCATTTTCTTTTGCGATGGTGCATCTGGATCATTCCAGTAGCATGGTCACATCACAACACCGTGGCCTCATTCAGCGTACTAAAACTAGGTTTTGTTGTCCAGATCGCTCTTGCCGCATGTCCCACAACAAAAAACAGCACCAAGTCAGACCATACGATGTCATGAATGTGGCGGGAACTGAGTGTTTCCATGGTGACAGCCGGTAGTACAAAAAAATCCATGAATTAACTGCACCGTTTTATAAGCCGCAGGGTTCACAGTGTAGGAAACAAAGTAACGGCTCATAGTGTGGAATTTACCTACAAAACATTTTACGCTGAGATGTATACCTGCAAAACTGGCAAAAAAAAAAGCTAGAATGCTAATATTAGAATGCTAACAATAGTGCGAAATCACAATAAGTATTGCTTATATAAAACAAGGTTAAAATGCCTAGAAATAGTGCAAAAAAAAAAAAAATCCCCCAGTAAGGTCAAATAATAATAATCGAAATCACAATAAGTACAGAATATTTTATGTATAAACACAGTTAAAATGCATAGAAAAAGTGCAAAAAACCCAGAAAGATAAAATAATAATAAAAATCACAATAGGTACAGAACATTTTCTATATGAAACACAGTTAAAATGCATAGATATAGTGCAAAAACAAACAAACATGAAAAGGTCAAATAATAATAATCGAAATCACAATAAGTACAGAATATTTCATGTATAAAACACAGTTAAAATGCATGGAAATAGTGCAAAAAAAACAAAAAAAAAAACCAAGAAAGGTAAAATAATAATAAAAATGATAAAAATCACAATAGGTACAGAACATTTTATGTATGAAACACAGTTAAAATGCATAGAAATAATGCGAAATCACAATAAGTACAAAACATTGTTTGTATAAAACATGGTTAAAAGGCATAGGAATAGTGCAAAAAAAAACAACAGAAAGATCAAATAATAATAATCGAAATCACAATAAGTACAGAATATTTTATGTATAAAACACCGTTAAAATGCATAGAAAAAGTGCAAAAAAACGAGAAAGGTAAAATAATAATAAAAATTATAAAAATCACAAGTACAGAACATTTTATGTACGAAACACACTTAAAATTCATAGAAATAGTGCAAAAAAAACCCCCAGAAAGGTCAAATAATAATAATCGAAATCACAATAAGTACGGAGTATTTTATGTATAAAACACAGTTAAAATGCATTGAAAAAGTGCAAAAAAAACCCCAGAAAGGTAAAATAATAATAAAAATCACAATAGGTACAGAACATTTTATATATGAAACACAGTTAAAATGCATAGATATAGTGCAAAAACAAACAAACATGAAAAGGTCAAATAATAATAATCGAAATCACAATAAGTACAGAATATTTCATATATAAAACACAGTTAAAATGCATAGAAATAGTGCAAAATCTCAATAAGTACAAAACATTGTTTATATAAAACATGGTTAAAAGGCATAGAAATTGTGCAAAAAAAAAAAACCCCAGAAAGGTCAAATAATAATAATCGAAATCACAATAATTACAGAATATTTTATGTATAAAACACAGTTAAAATGCATAGAAATAGTGCAACCCCCCTCCCCCCCAGAAAGTTCAAATAATAATAATCAAGATCACAATAAGTACAGAATATTTTATTTATAAAACACAGTTAAAATGCATAGAAAAAGTGCAAAAAAAAAACAGAAAGGTAAAATAATAATAAAAATTATAAAAATCACAACAAGTACAGAACATTTTATGTACGAAACACACTAAAAATTCATAGAAATAGTGCAAAAAACCCCCAGAAAGGTCAAATAATAATAATCGAAATCACAATAAGTACAGAGTATTTTATGTATAAAACATAGTTAAAATGCATTGAAAAAGTGAAAAAAACCCAGAAAGGAAAAAAAATAATAATAAAAATGATAAAAATCACAATAGGTACAGAACATTTTATATATGAAACACAGTTAAAATGCATAGATATAGTGCAAAAACAAACAAACATGAAAAGGTCAAATAATAATAATCGAAATCACAATAAGTACAGAATATTTCATGTATAAAAGACAGTTAAAATGCATAGAATTATTGCAAAAAACCCCAGAAAGGTCAAATAATAATACAAATGATAAAAATCACATTAGGGACAGAACATTTTATATATGAAACACAGTTAAAATGCATATATATAGTGCAAAAACAAACAAACATGAAAAGGTCAAATAATAATAATCGAAATCACAATAAGTACAGAATATTTCATGTATAAAAGACAGTTAAAATGCATAGAATTATTGCAAAAAACCCCAGAAAGGTCAAATAATAATACAAATGATAAAAATCACATTAGGGACAGAACATTTTATGTATGAAACACAGTTAAAATGCATAGATATAGTGCAAAAACAAACAAACATGAAAAGGTCAAATAATAATAATCGAAATCACAATAAGTACAGAATATTTCATATATAAAACACAGTTAAAATGCATAGAAATAGTGCAAAAAAAAATAAAGGTAAAATAATAATAAAAATGATAAAAATCCCAATAGGTACAGAACATTTTATTTATGAAACACAGTTAAAATGCATAGAAATAGTGCAAAATCTCAATAAGTACAAAACATTGTTTGTATAAAACATGGTTAAAAGGCATAGAAATAGTGCAAAAAAAACCCCAGAAAGGTCAAATAATAATAATCAAAATCACAATAACTACAGAATATTTTATGTATAAAACACAGTTAAAATGCATAGAATTAGTGCAAAAAACACCAGAAAGGTCAAATAATAATAAAAATGATAAAAATTACATTAGGGACAGAACATTTTATGTATGAAACACAGTTAAAATGCATAGAAATAGTGCGAAATCACAATAAGTACAAAACATTGTTTGTATAAAACATGGTTAAAAGGCATAGAAATAGTGCAAAAAAAAAAACCCCAGAAAGGTCAAATAATAATAATCGAAATCACAATAACTACAGAATATTTTATGTATAAAACACGGTTAAAACGCATAGAAAAAGTGCAAAAAAACCCAGAAAGGTAAAATAAAAATAAAAATAATAAAAATCACAACAGGTATAGAACATTTTATGTACGAAACACAGTTAAAATTCATAGAAATAGTGCAAAAAAAAAAAAACCAGGAAGGTCAAATAATAATAATCGAAATCACAATAAGTACAGAGTATTTTATGTACAAAACACAGTTAAAATGCATTGAAAAAGTGCAAAAAACCCAGAAAGGAAAAAAAATAATAATAAAAATGATAAAAATCACAGTAGGTACAGAACATTTTATATATGAAACACAGTTAAAATGCATAGATATAGTGCAAAAACAAACAAACATGAAAAGGTCAAATAATAATAATCGAAATCACAATAAGTACAGAATATTTCATGTATAAAAGACAGTTAAAATGCATAGAATTAGTGCAAAAAAACCCAGAAAGGTCAAATAATAATACAAATGATAAAAATCACAATAGGTACAGAACATTTTATGTATGAAACACAGTTAAAATGCATAGAAATAGTGCGAAATCACAATAAGTACAAAACATTGTTTATATAAAACATGGTTAAAAGGCATAGAAATAGTGCATTAAAAAAAAAAACCCAGGAAGGTCAAATAATATTAATCGAAATCACAATAATTACAGAATATTTTATGTATAAAACACAGTTAAAATGCATAGAAATAGTGCAACCCCCCCCCAGAAAGTTAAAATAATATTAATCAAGATCACAATAAGTACAGAATATTTTATTTATAAAACACAGTTAAAATGCATCGAAAAATTGCAAAAAAAACCCCAGAAAGGTAAAATAATAATAAAAATAATAAAAATCACAACAGGTACAGAACATTTTATGTACAAAACACACTTAAAATTCATAGAAATAGTGCAAAAAAAACAACAACCCAGGAAGGTCAAATAATAATAATCGGAATCACAATAAGTACAGAGTATTTTGTGTATAAAACACAGTTAAAATGCATTGCACAAATGCAAAAAACCCAGAAAGGTAAAATAATAATAAAAATAATAAAAATCACAATAGGTACAGAACATTTTATATATGAAACACAGTTAAAATGCATAGAAATAGTGCGAAAAACCCCAGAAAGGTCAAATGATAATAAAAATGATAAAAATCACATTAGGGACAGAACATTTTATGTATGAAACACAGTTAAAATGCATAGAAATAGTGCAAAATCTCAATAAGTACAAAACATTGTTTATATAAAACATGGTTAAAAGGCATAGAAATAGTGCAAAAAACCCCCCCAGAAAGGTCAAATAATAATAATCGAAATCACAATAATTACAGAATATTTTATGTATAAAACACAGTTAAAATGCATAGAAATAGTTCAACCCCCCTCCCCCCCAGAAAGTTCAAATAATAATAATCAAGATCACAATAAGTACAGAATATTTTATTTATAAAACACAGTTAAAATGCTTAGAAAAAGTGCAAAAAAAACCCAGAAAGGTAAAATAATAATAGAAATAATAAAAATCACAACAGGTACAGAACATTTTAGGTATGAAACACAGTTAAAATTCATAGAAATAGTGCAAAAAAAAAAAAACCAGGAAGGTCAAATAATAATAATCAAAATCATAATAAGTATAGAGTATTTTATGTATAAAACACAGTTAAAATGCATTGAAAAAGTGCAAAAAACCCAGAAAGGTAAAATAATAATAAAAATAATAAAAATCACAATAAGTACAGAACATTTTATATATGAAACACAGTTAAAATGCATAAAAATAGTGCAAAAACCCCCAGAAAGGTCAAATCATAATAAAAATGATAAAAATCACTTTAGGGACAGAACATTTTATGTATGAAACCCAGTTAAAATGCATAGAAATAGTGCGAAATCACAATAAGTACAAAACATTGTTTATATAAAACATGGTTAAAAGGCATAGAAATAGTGCAAAAAAAACCCCCAGAAAGGTCAAATAATAATAATCGAAATCACAATAATTACAGAATATTTTATGTATAAAACACAGTTAAAATGCATAGAAAAAGTGCAAAAAACCCCAGAAAGGTAAAATAATAATAAAAATAATAAAAATCACAATAGGTAGAGAACATTTTATGTACGAAACACGGTTAAAATTCATAGAAATAGTGCACAAAAAAAAAACCCAGGAAGGTCAAATAATAATAATCGAAATCATAATAAGTATAGAGTATTTTATGTATAAAACACAGTTAAAATGCATTGAAAAAGTGCAAAAAACCCAGAAAGGTAAAATAATAATAAAAATAATAAAAATCACAATAAGTACAGAACATTTTATATATGAAACACAGTTAAAATGCATAGAAATAGTGCAACCCCCCCCCCCCCCAGAAAGTTAAAATAATATTAATCAAGATCACAATAAGTACAGAATATTTTATTTATAAAACACAGTTAAAATGCATAGAAAAAGTGCTAAAAAAAACCCAGAAAGGTAAAATAATACAAATAATAAAAATCACAACAGGTACAGAACATTTTATGTACGAAACACACTTAAAATTCATAAAAATAGTGCAACAAAAAAAACAACAACCCAGGAAGGTCAAATAATAATAATCGAAATCACAATAGGTACAGAGTATTTTATGTATAAAAACAGTTAAAATGCATTGAAAAATTGCAAAAAAACCCAGAAAGGTAAAATAATAATAAAAATGATAAAAATCACAATAGGTACAGAACATTTTATGTATGAAACACAGTTAAAATGCATAGAAATAGTGCGAAATCACAATAAGTACAAAACATTGTTTGTATAAAACATGGTTAAAAGGCATAGAAATAGTGCAAAAAAAAAAAAAACCCAGAAAGGTCAAATAATAATAATCTAAATCACAGTAATTACAGAATATTTTATGTATAAAACACAGTTAAAATGCATAGAAATATAGGTTCAAATAATAATAATCAAGATCACAATAAGTACAGACTATTTTATGTATAAAACACAGTTAAAATGCATAGAAAAAGTGCAAAAAAACCCAGAAAGGTAAAATAATAATACAAATAATAAAAATCACAATAGGTACAGAACATTTTATATATGAAACACAGTTAAAATGCATAGATATAGTGCAAAAACAAACAAACATGAAAAGGTCAAAAAATAATAATCGAAATCACAATAATTACAGAATATTTCATGTATAAAAGACAGTTAAAATGCATAGAAATAGTGCAAAAAAACCCAGAAAGGTCAAATAATAATAAAAATTATAAAAATCACATTAGGGACAGAACATTTTATGTATGAAACACAGTTAAAATGCATAGAAATAGTGCGAAATCACAATAAGTACAAAACATTGTTCATATAAAATATGGTTAAAAGGCATAGAAATAGTGCAACCCCCCCAGAAAGTTCAAATAATAATAATCAAGATCACAATAAGTACAGAATATTTTATTTATAAAACACAGTTAAAATGCATAGAAAAAGTGCAAAAAAAACAGAAAGGTAAAATAATAATACAAATGATAAAAATCACAACAAGTACAGAACATTTTATGTCCGAAACACACTTAAAATTCATAGAAATAGTGCAGAACCCCCCCCCCCAGAAAGGTCAAATAATAATAATCGAAATCTCAATAAGTACAGAGTATTTTATGTATAAAACACAGTTAAAATGCACTGAAAAAGTGCAAAAAAACCCAGAAAGGTAAAATAATAATAAAAATGATAAAAATCACAATAGGTACAGAACATTTTATATATGAAACACAGTTAAAATGCATAGAAATAGTGCAAAAACAAACAAACATGAAAAGGTCAAATAATAATAATCGAAATCACAATAAGTACAGAATATTTCATGTATAAAAGACAGTTAAAATGCATAGAATTAGTGCAAAAAACCCCAGAAAGGTCAAATAATAATAAAAATGATAAAAATCACATTAGGGACAGAACATTTTATGTATGAAACACAGTTAAAATGCATAGAAATAGTGCGAAATCACAATAAGTACAAAACATTGTTTATATAAAACATGGTTAAAATTCATAGAAATAGTGCAAAAAAAAAAAAAAATCCCAGGAAGGTCAAATAATATTAATCGAAATCACAATAATTACAGAATATTTTATGTATAAAACACAGTTAAAATGCATAGAAATAGTGCAACCCCCCCCAGAAAGTTAAAATAATAATAATCAAGATCACAATAAGTACAGAATATTTTATTTATAAAACACAGTTAAAATGCATAGAAAAAGTGCAAAAAAAAACAGAAAGGTAAAATAATAATAAAAATGATAAAAATCACATTAGGGACAGAACATTTTATGTATGAAACACAGTTAAAATGCATAGAAATAGTGCGAAATCACAATAAGTACAAAACATTGTTTATATAAAACATGGTTAAAAGGCATAGAAATAGTGCAAAGAAAAGAACCCAGAAAGGTCAAATAATAATAATCGAAATCACAATAATTACAGAATATTTTATGTATAAAACACAGTTAAAATGCATAGAAAAAGTGCAAAAAACCCCAGAAAGGTAAAATAATCATAAAATAATAAAAATCACAATAGGTACAGAACATTTTATGTACGAAACACACTTAAAATTCATAGAAATAGTGCAAAAAAAACCCCCCAGAAAGGTCAAATAATAATAATCGAAATCACAATAAGTACAGAATATTTTATGTATAAAACACAGTTAAAATGCACAGAAAAAGTGCAACAAAACCCAGAAAGGTAAAATAATAATAAAAATAATAAAAATCACAATAGGTACAGAACATTTTATGTACGAAACACAGTTAAAATTCATAGAAATAGTGCAAAAAAAAAACAAAAAACAGAAAGGTCAAATAATAATAATCGAAATCACAATAAGTACAGTAACAGTATTAATTGTTTAAAAAAAAAAGCTAGTTTGGAAACTCCTGTCTTAAAACGTCGGAAATAAATTGACCGACTACATTTTTATTAACACATTGTGGTCTTAGGAAGTCATGGAATGTTCCGTTTGCCTCCCTGATCATAAAACAGGACGTGTGTGTGTGCGCGAGTGTTTGTGTGTGTGTGTGTGTGTGTGTGTGTGTGTGTGTGTTACCTTACCGTAACCACACAGGAAGCCCATATAAGGGCTGCCATTGTAACATAGTGTCGAGGTTGCCAGGTGATGACAGGAGGGGATGGAGAGATGGAGTGACTTGTAGAAAACATGCATGCTTTATCGGAGGAGGAGAAAAGGAAACGAAAGACAAGATGGAGTGCCGAGGGAATGAAGGATTTAGTCTCAGCTGACAGAGAGAAGGAAAGGTGCAATGGATTAAGAGTGGCATCAGTACTAGAAACCACGGGTATGATAGGAATTTAGATGACGTAGCAATCTCAGTTGAACACACACACACACACACACACACACACACACACACACACACACACACACACACACACACACACACACACACACACACACACACACACACAGATATACAGTATGCAGGGATTTCAGGAAAATGTGTGTGTGTGTTGTCGCTACTGACACAGTGACCCACTCAGGACTGCAGCCTGCTTCACATCGGAGGTTACTGTGCCTTTAAGAGTTTTAAAGCAGACAACATCTGAATGCAAGCCCTTGTCCGATATTGACAGTGAATATCTGTCTGATGTCATCATAAAACAAGTATTGGATGATACAGGCCGGCATGTAAAATGTCTGATACAAACTGCTGATACGAGCGGTGCTGCAAAGTCTAAGTCGATTTATTTATTTATATAGCACAATTTTAAAATGGACTACCGCCCTAAAGTGTTGTACCGATTAAAACAGAAAGGTGAAATTAAAAAAAATAATAAAACACACATTAAGTACAGACCATTCTGTATATAAAACAGTTAAAATGCATAGAAATCGTGCAAGAAACCCCCCCCCCAGAAAAGTAAAATATTGAAAATAATGAAAATCACAATAGGTACAGAACATTTTATGTATAAAACACAGTTAAAATGCATAGAAATAGTGAGAAAAAAAACCCCAGAAAGGTCAGATAATAATAATCGAAATCACAATAAATACAGAATATTTTATGTATAAAAAACAGTTAAAATGCATAGAAATAGAGCAAAAAACCCAGAGAGGTCAAATAAAAGTAATAATCAAAATTACAATAAGTTCAGAATAGTTTATTAGATTAGATAGTACTTTATTTATTCCGTCAGGAGAGTTCCTTCAGGAAAATGACAATTTTCAGCACAATCCCATTCAAGGTCAGACAAACATTACAGGGAGAAAAAAAATAGAAGATTAAAATAAAATAAAAAATCGGTCTTAGCCTAGGCCCTGGAGAGGGGGTGCAGACTGAGGCCAAGGGAAAAAAACAACAACTCATAGCCATAGTACACATCCCTCTTCCATGTGTGTAAGAGGGAAACATCAAACATCAAAGAACTCAGAGGACATTAAAGACACTAAAGCAGCAGATACAAGCAGACACTTCTACATACAGCTATGAATAAAAAGTAAAAGAAACATATCCACTGTGGTGGCCTCTGCGGTGATCCACGCCATCGTCCGCTGGGGAGGATGGAGCATGGCCAGAGACAGGAGCAGACCCAACAAAGCAACCAAGACAGCTGACTCCACTCTCGGCCAGTGTCCAGTCCGCATGGATGAGCGAGGATACGTCCAAGGTGACTGAGGTGTCCGACACCTGCTCACCCAGTCGAGACACCGCGAAGCCTCTCCGTCCCAGCGCTCAGTGCTAGCTCCGCAGTCCTGTCCCCTCATCCGCATCTCCTCCAGTACATCCAAACGGACTCTGGTGTAGCAGAGGCAGATCCAGAAGTCCACAAAAAAAGCACCACAGAGGTCACGAAAGTGGCACCCCTTGTCACACAGTCCCAAAGGGTCCCGGACCAAAATGCAAAAAAATATAATAACACATGAAAACAAGAGGGAAACACAAAAGGATGACACAAGAGCACAGAGCTCCTGCCTACAGCAGCCACTACAGCAGCGCCATCTTGGAAAAAAAGTTTATGTATAAAACTCAGTTAAAATGCATAGAAATAGTGAGAAAAAACCCCCAGAAAGGTAAAATAATAATAATCGAAATCACAATAAGCACAGAATATTTTATGTATAAAATACAGTTAAAATGCATAGAAATAGTGCAAAAAACCCAGAAAGGTAAAATAGAAATAAAAATCACAATAAGTACAGAAAATTTTATGTGAAAAAAATGGTTAAAATGCATAGAAATAGTGCAAAAACCCAGAAAGGTAAAATAATAATACAAATAATAAAAATCACAATGTGTACAGAAAATTGTATGTATAAAACACAGTTAAAATGCATAGAAATAGTGCAAAAAACCCAGAAAGGTAAAATAATAAATAAAAAAAATTAAAATCACAATAAGTACAGAAAATTGTATGTACAAAAAATGCATAGAAATAGTGAAAAAATCACAGAAAGGTCAAATAATAATACAAATAATAAAAATCACAATAAATACAGAACATTTTATGTACAAAATACAGTTGAAATGCATAGAAATAGTGCAAAAAAACCCCCAGAAAGGTAAAAAAAGTAATAAAAAATAATAAAAATCACAATAGGTACAGAATATTTTATTAATGAAACACAGTTAAAATGCATAGAAATAGTGCAAAAAACCCAGAAAGGTCAAATAAAAGTAATAATCAAAATTACAATAAGTACAGAATATTTTATGTATAAAACTTAGTTAAAATGCATAGAAATAGTGCAAAAAACCCACAGGTAAAATAATAATAAAATAATAAAAATCACAATAAGTACAGAAAATGTTATGTACAAAATACAGTTAAAATGCATAGAAATAGTTTTAAAAAACCCATAAAGGTCAAATAGTAATAACCGAAATCACAATAAGTACAGAATATTTTATGTATAAAACACAGTTAAAATGCACAAAAATAGTGCAAAAAACCCAGAAAGGTAAAATAATAATAAAAATCACAATAAGTACAGAACATTTTATGTACAAAATACAGTTAAAATGCATAGAAATAGTGCGGAAACCCAGAAAGGTAAAATAATAATACAAATAATAAAAATCACAATGTGTACAGAAAATTGTATGTATAAAACACAGTTAAAATGCATAGAAATAGTGCAAAAAACCCAGAAAAGTAAAATAATAATTAAAACCAATTAAAATCACAATAAGTACAGAAAAGTGTATGTACAAAAGACAGTTAAAATGCATAGAAATAGTGAAAAAATCCCAGAAAGGTCAAATAATAATACAAATAATAAAAATCACAATAAATACCGAAAATGTTATGTACAAAATACAGTTGAAATGCATAGAAATAGTGCAAAAAAAAAAAAAAACCCAGAAAGGTAAAATAATAATAAAAATTACAATAGGTACAGAATATTTTATTAATGAAACAGTTAAAATGCATAGAAATAGTGCAAAAAACCCAGAAAAGTAAAATAATAATTAAAAAAAAAAAAAAATCACAATAAGTACAGAAAATTGGATGTACAAAATACAGTTGAAATGCATAGAAATAGTGCAAAAACAAACAAACATGAAAAGGTCAAATAATAATAATAGAAATCACAATAAGTACAGAATATTTTATGTACAAAATACAGTTAAAATGCATAGAAATAGTGTTGAAAAACCCATAGAGGTCAAATAGTAATAACCGAAATCACAATAGGTACAGAATATTTTATTAATGAAACAGTTAAAATGCATAGAAATAGTGCAAAAAACCCAGAAAGGTAAAATAATAATAAAAATTATAAAAATCACAATAGGTACAGAACATTTTATATATGAAACACAGTTAAAATGCATAGATATAGTGCAAAAACAAACAAACATGAAAAGGTCAAATAATAATAATAGAAATCACAATAAGTACAGAATATTTTATGTACAAAATACAGTTAAAATGCATAGAAATAGTGTTGAAAAACCCATAAAGGTCAAATAGTAATAACCGAAATTACAATAGGTACAGAATATTTTATTAATGAAACAGTTAAAATGCATAGAAATAGTGCAAAAAACCCAGAAAGGTAAAATACTAATAAAAATGATAAAAATCACAATAGGTACAGAACATTTTCTATATGAAACACAGTTAAAATGCATAGATATAGTGCAAAAACAAACAAACATGAAAAGGTCAAATAATAATAATAGAAATCACAATAAGTACAGAATATTTCATGTATAAAACACAGTTAAAATGCATAGAATTAGTGCAAAAAAAACCAGAAAGGTAAAATAATAATAAAAATAATAAAAATCACAATAGGTACAGAACATTGTATGCATGAAACAGTTAAACTGCATAGAAATAGTGCAAAATCACAATAAGTACAAAACATTGTTTATATAAAACACGGTTAAATGGCATAGAAATAGTGCAACAACAACAAAAAAAACCACAGAAAGGTAATATATTTAAAAATCATGAAAATCACATTATCTACAGAACGTTCTATATATAAAATACAGTTAAAATGCATAGAAATGTTAAAAAAAACAAAATAACACAGCAAGTTAAAATATTTAAAATAATACAAATCTCAGTAACTACAGAACATTCTATACACAAAAAAATAAAATAAAATAAAATTAATCCAACACAAAATGCTAACAGACTTGGTCACACATAACACAATATAACACAAATTCCATCCATCCATCCATCCATTTTCTACCGCTTATTCCCTTTCGGGGTCGCGGGGGGCGCTGGCGCCTATCTCAGCTACAATCGGGCGGAAGGCGGGGTACATCCTGGACAAGTCGCCACCTCATCGCAGGGCTATAACACAAATTGTGGATATTAAAACAAATGACTCCAATTAAAATCCATTACAAGACATGATGCCCTGCGATGAGGTGGCGACTTGTCCAGGGTGTACCCCGCCTTCCGCCCGATTGTAGCTGAGATAGGCGCCAGCGCCCCCCGTGACCCCAAAAGGGAATAAGCGGTAGAAAATGGATGGATGGATGGAAGACATGATGGGATGAATGCAAAACACTCTTCACACTTTTTTGAAAAAAAAAAATAGGGCTGGGGGGGGATTATATACACACTATGCACATGTTGACTCCAAGAGTGTGCAAAAAAAAAAAGAGAAATGAGTTAATAAAGTTACCACTCCACTTCAACTTAAAGACAGCAAACGTCCACTCCAGACGGTTATTGTTTTTTTATACCTAAAATTCTTCTGTTTGGACTCATTTCACTTGATCAATACAACAATGTGAAATCCTCTCTGTGTACATGCAACATATTTAAATGTGTTCCAAATGATGTCTTTTCAGGCTCTGCAGAAGCTGGCCAGCCAGTATTTAAAGAGAGACTGGCCCGGGATCAACCAAGACGACCAGAGAACAGACTACAGGTCAGTGTGTGAATATCGATGATATATTATTTTCATATATTATATTTACTTGATCCATGCAAAGAGCGTGTCGTCCTCTGCGTCCAGGAACGTTTACGCGGTCTGGCGGTCCTACCTGGAGGGCACGGTGCAGGTCAGCCAGTCTCGACTCAACGTGTGCGACAACTACAAGAGTCAAGTGTCGGACCCCGCCAAGACCGTCCGACTCTACAAGGAGCAGCAGCTGAAAAAGGTTTGGACATCGGAGTGGATTTATGAGGTTGGGATGCACAGAGTGGGATCCACCCTTCAAATATAAGACATTGTAGAGGATTTGATCATGTTGTTGTTTATTATTATTATTAAACATTCATTGTACACAATAGTGCATGACCCATAATAGAGATCAAGTTTTTTCAGCTCAGGGCCCCACTAATTAGTCATCTAACTCTTGATTTTAATCTAAATCAGTAATTATATTTAACCAACTTACAGTTTAACACAGGGGTTTGGCAACCCAAAATGTTGAAATAGCCTAAATGGACCAAAAATACAAAGAACAAAAATGTCGGGAGCTGCAAAAAATTAAAAGCCTCGTGTAATATATTAGCCTACTATCAACATGACTTTAAAAGTCTTATATAAGTGTTATAATGAAGACAACACATGATGTAAGTGTCTATATTAGCCTACTATCAACATGACTTTAAAAGTCTTATATAAGGGTTATAATGAAGACAACACATGATGTAGGTGTCTATATTAGCCTACTATCAAAATGACTTTAAAAGTATTCTAAAAGTGTTATAATGAAGGCAACACATGATGTAAGTATCTATATTAGCCTACTATCGAAATGACTTTAAAAGTCTTATATAAGTCTTATAATGAAGGCAACACATGATGTAAGTGTCTAGATAAGCTATATTAGCCTACTATCAAAATGACTTATAAGTGTTATATAAGAAGACAACACATGAAGGTGTCTATATTAGCCTACTATCAACATGACTTTAAAAGTCTTATATAAGGGTTATAGTGAAGACAACACATGATGTAAGTGTCTCTATTAGCCTACTATCAAAATGACTTTAAAAGTCTTATATAAGGGTTATAGTGAAGACAACACATGATGTAAGTGTCTATATTAGCCTACTATCAAAATGACTTTAAAAGTCTTCTATAAGTGTTTAATGAAGGCAACACATGATGTAAGTGTCTATATTAGCCTATGTTAGCAAAGTTTTTTTGGGTAATTAATCAAATGAGTTAACGCGTTATTTTGACAACCCAATTAAAACATATATGCTATATATATCCAAAAAAATTCAAGTGCAAACGGAAATACAGATTCACCAGTTTAGTCGTAATTTTTGCGCTGGAAAAATTCTCAATGATTTTAGCCGCAGACTTTGTCTGCCGGTTTGAGATGGTCATCACTGCCACAAGTGGCGGGGAAGTGTATTACAACTGAGTACAGTGACAGCGAGAACTAGATATTTTTTGGCCGCTGTCTATGGTTCAGAGCAGAAACACTGATCTGGAGCTTTCTGCAGTTGAGCTCTTCTGAGAAAATATGCAATTTCAGCTTGATTGCTACCCCCCCCCCCAGACTAACTAACTCCCCGATGGTTCCTCTTCCCTGAAACAGATCATAGAGCAGTTGAGCGGCATCCAGGCGGAGTTGCAGGAGTCGGTGAAGGAATTAGCCAAAGCCAAGAAGAAATACTACGACACTGAGCAGGTTGCCCACGCGGTACGGGAGAAGGCCGACATAGAAGCCAAGTAAGTGTGACACAGGTGTGGCACAGGTGTGACACCCAACAATGTGCGACTTCCAAACCACATTACAGTGGAACCTCCATCTACAAACTTCATTGGTTCTCGAACGTGATTCGACGACCAGAAACGCCCGTCAAGTGAAACAGATTCTCCCATAAGAAACGATGTAAACAAGAATATTCAGTCCTGGTCTCGACAAAAGTCCCCGTATTGTATGATAAAATACACACTTGGATGACTAATATGGTAAAAGTAAAAAAATGTGCTAGTTAGAGTGGACTCACAATTTCTTATGTATAAGTTTGTTGAGTTGATATTGTGGTTCTTCAGCAAAAAAAAAAAAAAAATTTTTTTTTGCTCTGACACAAACATGAAAAGTATCTATATTAGCCTACTATCAAAATGACTTTAAGTCTTATATAAGTGCTATAAGGAAGACAACACAGGATGTAAGTGTCTATATTAGCCTACAATCAAAATGACTTTAAAAGTCTTATATAAGTGTTATAATGAAGGCAACACATGATGTAAGTATCTATATTAACTATATTAGCCTACTATAAAAATTACTTTAAAAGTCGTATATAAGTGTTATAATGAAGGCAAGACAGGATGTAAGTGTCTATATTAGATATATTAGCCTACTATCAAAATTACTTATACGTGTTGTAATGAAAGCAACACATCAAAGTGTCTATATTAGCCTTCTTTCAAAATTACTTTAAAAGTCTTATAAAAGTGTTGTAATGAAGGCAACACATCAAAGTATCTATATTAGCCTACTATCAAACTTTAAATGTCATATCAATCAATCAATCAATCAATGTTCACTTATATAGCCCTAAATCACTAGTGTCTCAAAGGGCTGCTATAAGTGTTATAATGAAGACAACACAGGATGTAAGTGTCTATATTAGCCTACTATCAAAATGACTTTAAAAGTCTTATATAAGGGTTATAATGAAGACAACACAGGATGTAAGTGTCTATATTAGCCTACTATCAAAATGACTTTAAAAGTCTTATATAAGGGTTATAGTGAAGGCAACACATGATGTGTCTATATTAGCCTACTATCAAAATGACTTTAAAAGTCTTATATAAGTGTTATAATGAAGGCAACACATGATGTAAGTGTCTAAATGATCTATATTAGCCTACTATCAAAATGACTTATAAGTGTTATAATGAAGGCAACCCATGAAAGTATTTATATAAGCCTACTATCAAAATGACTTTGAAAGTCTTATATAAGTGTTTTAATGAAGACAACACAGGATGTAAGTGTCTATATTAGCCTACTATCAAAATGACTTATAAGT
The DNA here is from genome assembly GCF_033978795.1 of Nerophis ophidion. Taxonomy (NCBI): domain Eukaryota; kingdom Metazoa; phylum Chordata; class Actinopteri; order Syngnathiformes; family Syngnathidae; genus Nerophis; species Nerophis ophidion. The sequence continues at coordinate 56,256,658 of NC_084623.1, read as the reverse complement.
GTTATAATGATGGTAACACATGAAAGTGTCTATATTAGCCTACTATCAAAATGACTTTAAAAGTCTTATATAAGTGTTATAATGATGGCAACACATGAAAGTGTCTATATTAGCCTACTCTCAAAATGACTTTAAAAGTCTTTTTAAGTGTTATAATGAAGGCAACACATGATGTAAGTGTCTATATTAGCCTACTATCAAAATGACTTTAAAAGTCTTATATAAGTGTTATAATGAAGACAACACATGACGTAAGTGTCTATATTAGCCTACTATCAAAATGACTTTAAAAGTCTTATATAAGTGTTATAATGAAGGCAACACATGATGTAAGTGTCTATATTAGCCTACTATCAAAATTACTTTAAAAGTCTTATATAAGTGTTATAATGAAGACAACACATGATGTGTCTATATTAGCCTACTATCAAAATGACTTTAAAAGTCTTATATAAGTGTTATAATGATGGCAACACATGAAAGTGTCTATATTAGCCTACTCTCAAAATGACTTTAAAAGTCTTTTTAAGTGTTATAATGAAGGCAACACATGATGTAAGTGTCTATATTAGCCTACTATCAAAATGACTTTAAAAGTCTTATATAAGTGTTATAATGAAGACAACACATGACGTAAGTGTCTATATTAGCCTACTATCAAAATGACTTTAAAAGTCTTATATAAGTGTTATAATGAAGGCAACACATGATGTAAGTGTCTATATTAGCCTACTATCAAAATTAAATTCAAAGTCTTATATAAGGGTTATAATGAAGGCAACACATGATGTAAGTGTCTATATTAGCCTACTATCAAAATTAAATTCAAAGTCTTATATAAGGGTTATGTGAAGGCAACACATGATGTAAGTGTCTATATTAGCCTACTCTCAAAATGACTTTAAAAGTCTTTTTAAGTGTTATAATGAAGGCAACACATGATGTAAGTGTCTATATTAGCCTACTATCAAAATGACTTTAAAAGTCTTATATAAGTGTTATAATGAAGGCAACACATGACGTAAGTGTCTATATTAGAGTTAGTTAGTCCAAAGTGGATTTATTGCTCTGTTTTTTGTTGTTGTTGTTGTCTCAGGTCCAAGCTGGGTCTTTTCCAGTCCAGAATTAGCTTGCAGAAAGCCAGTGTGAAGGTAAGAGGCTGCTTCCCCCGGCAGGTGTAACTTACGTTGTTAAAAACACTCCATGAAACATTTCAAAAGTGTGCCGATGAAATGTGTCTTTTCAGTTGAAAGCAAAGAGAAACGACTGCAACTCCAAGGCCACGCAGGCCCGGAACGACTACTTGTTAACGCTGGCCGCTGCCAACGCTCACCATGACCGCTACTACCACACCGACCTGCTGCACTGCATCCAGGTAGGCAGCAATGGCAACACAAGTACATACTTTTACTTTCAGGAGGACAAACATGACACAAACCTTCCTAATTGTTAGAAACCCCACTGTTTATATCCAACATGCTTCACTGATGACAGTACTTGGCGAGTGCCGTTTTGTCCTACTTATTTCGCTGGTCTTTGAACTCACCGTAGTTTCTTTACATGTGCAACTTTCTCCGACGCTGCCACGGAAAGACGTGTTTCATGCCACTCCTCTTTTGTCTCATTTTGTCCACCAAACGTTTTATGCTGTGCGTGAATGCACAAAGGCGGTCTTTTTTGATGTTATTGACTCGTGCGGAGTGCTAATCAGGCTATTTGAGTTATCTTTATGTACATGGGGCGGTATAGCTCGGTTGGTGGAGTGGCCCTGCCAGCAACTTGAGGGTTGCAGGTTCGATTCCCGCTTCCGCCATCCTAGTTACTGCCGTTGTGTCCTCGGGCAAGACACTTTACCCACCTGCTCCCAGTGCCACCCACACTGGTTTAAATGTAACTTAGATATTGGGTTTCACTATGTAAAGCGCTTTGAGTCACTAGAGAAAAGCGCTATGTAAATATAATTCACTCACTCACATATTTGTAGGTGTATTTGAGCTCATTTAATATCCTTTACTTTTATCCTCTTTGTATTTAATTTATATTTGCATGTCTCATGACACATTATCTGTATGTAATATTGGCTGCATTTCTGATAGTTTTTTGTCCGTCATGTTGTTCCAGACCACAGCAAACATTACTCACCTTGCAAGGATTGTGATAAGTCTATTAGAAGAAGATAACCTGCTGTTTTCTTACAGTTGAACACCTTTTGGCCATTCTAAACATGTAATTTACAGGCATTATCTGCCTGGGACACTGAGTCATTTTGATAGTAGGCTAATATAGACACTTACATCACATGTTGGCTTCCTTATAACACTTTTAAAGTAATTTTGAAAGTAGGCGAATACAACGAATACAGACACTTACATCATGCGTTGCCTTCATTATAACACTTATATAAGGCTTTTAACGTCATTTTGATAGTAGGCTAATGTAGCTAATATTGACACTTACATCATGTGTTGCCTTCATTATAACACTTATATAAGACTTTTAAAGTCATTTTGATAGTAGGCTAATATAGACACATCATATGTTGCCTTCCTTATAACACTTACATAAGACTTTTATACTAAATTAATAGTATGCTAATATAGACACTTACATCATGTGTTGCCTTCGTTATAACACTTAAATAAGATTTGGAAAGCCATTTTGATAGTAGGCTAATATAGCTAATACAGACACTTACATCATGTGTTGCCTTCATTATAACACTTATATAAGACTTTTAAAGTCATTTTGATAGTAGGCTAACATAGACACTTACATCATATGTTGCCTTCCTTATAACACTTACATAAGACTTTTATAGTAATGTAATAGTAGACTTTTTAATAGTATGACTTTTAAAGTCATTTTGATAGTAGGCGAATACAACTAAAATAGACACTTACATCATGTGTTTTCTTCATTATAACACTTACATACGACTATTATAGTCATTTTGATAGTAGGCTAACATAATTAATAGAGACACTTACATCATGTATTGCCTTCATGATAGGACTTATACAAGACTTTTAAAGTCATTTTGATAGTAGGCTAATATAGACACTTACATCATGTGTTGCATTCCTTATAACACTTATATATGACTTTTATAGTCATTTTGATAGTAGGCTAATACAGACACTTACATCATGTGTTTCCTTCATTATATCACTTGTATAAGACTTTTAAAGTCATTTTGATAGTAGGCGAATACAACTAAAATAGACACTTACATCATGTGTGTTCTTCATTATAACACTTACATACGACTCTTATAGTCATTTTGATAGTAGGCTAACATAATTAATAGAGACACTTACATCATGTATTGCCTTCATGATAGGACTTATATAAGACTTTTAAAGTCATTTTGAGAGTAGGCTAATATAGACACTTACATCATGTGTTGTCTTCATTATAACACTTACACAAGACTTTTACAGTCATTTTGATAGTAGGCGAATACAACTAAAATAAACACTTACATCATGTGTTTTCTTCATTATAACACTTATATAAGACTTTTATAGTCATTTTGATAGTAGGCTAATATAGACACTTACATCATGTGTTGCCTTCCTTATAACACTTATATAAGACTTTTAAAGCCATTTTGATAGTAGGCCAATATAGCTAATATAGACACTTACATTGTGTGTTGCGTTCCTTATAACACTTATGTATGACTTTTAAAGTCATTTTGATAGTAGGCGAATACAACTAAAATAGACACTTACATCATGTGTTTTCTTCATTATAACACTTACATACGATAATTATAGTCATTTTGATGAGTAGGCTAACATAATTAATAGAGACACATCATGTGTTGCATTCCTTATAACACTTATATAAGACTTTTAAAGTCATTTTGATAGGCTAATATAGACACTTACATCATGTGTTGTCTTCATTATAACACTTATATAAGACTTTTAAAGTCATTTTGATAGTAGGCTAATATAGACACTTACATCATGTGTTGCCTTCGTTATAACACTTATATAAGACTTTTAAAGTCATTTTGATAGTAGGCTAATATAGACACTTACATCATGTGTTGCCTTCGTTATAACACTTACATAAGATTTGGAAAACCATTTTGATAGTAGGCTAATATAGCTAATATAGACACTTACATCATGTGTTGCCTTCATTATAACACTTATATAAGACTTTTAAAGTCATTTTGATAGTAGGCTAATATAGACACATCATGTGTTGCCTTCCTTATAACACTTATATAAGACTTTTATAGTAATTTAATAGTAGACTTTTTAATAGTATGACTTTTAAAGTCATTTTGATAGTAGGCGAATACAACTAAAATAGACACTTACATCATGTGTTTTCTTCATTATAACACTTACATACGACTCTTATAGTCATTTTGATAGTAGGCTAACATAATTAATAGAGACACATCATGTATTGCCTTCATGATAGGACTTATATAAGACTTTTAAAGTCATTTTGAGAGTAGGCTAATATAGACACTTACATCATGTGTTGTCTTCATTATAACACTTATATAAGACTTTTAAAGTCATTTTGATAGTAGGCTAATATAGACACTTACATCATGTGTTGCCTTCATTATGACACTTGTATAAGACTTTTGAAGTCATTTTGATAGTAGGCTAATATAGACACTTACATCATGTGTTGCCTTCATTATAACACTTATATAAGGCTTTTAACGTCATTTTGATAGTAGGCTAATGTAGCTAATATAGACACTTACATCATGTGTTGCCTTCATTATAACACTTATATATGACTTTTAAAGTCATTTTGATAGTAGGCTAATATAGACACTTACATCATGTGTTGCCTTCCTTATAACACTTACATAAGACTTTTAAAGTCATTTTGATAGTAGGCGAATACAACTAAAATAGACACATCATGTGTTTTCTTCATTATAACACATATAAGACTTTTATATTCATTTTGATAGTAGGCTAATATAGACACTTACATCATGTGTTGCCTTCCTTATAACACTTATATACGACTTTTATAGTCATTTTGATAGTAGGCTAACATAATTGATAGAGACACTTACATCATGTATTGCCTTCATGATAGGACTTATATAAGACTTTTAAAGTCATTTTGATAGTAGGCTAATATAGACACTTGCATCATGTGTTGCCTTCCTTATAACACTTACATTAGACTTTTATAGTCATTTTGATAGTAGGCTAATATAGACACTTACATCATGTGTTGCCTTCCTTAAAACACTTATACAAGACTTTTAAAGTCATTTAGTAGGCTAATGTAGACACTTACATCATGTGTTGCCTTCATTATAACACTTATATAAGACTTTTAAAGTCATTTTGATAGTAGGCTAATATAGACACTTACATCATGTGTTGCATTCCTTATAACACTTATATAAGAATTTTAAAGCCATTTTGATAGTAGGCCAATATAGCTAATATAGACACTTACATCATGTGTTGCCTTCCTTATAAGACTTATATAAGACTTTTAAAGTCATTTTGATAGTAAGTTAATATAGACACTTACAACATGTGTTTCCTTCACTATATCACTTATGTAGATCTTTTAAAGTCATTTTGATAGTAGGCGAATACAACTAAAATAGACACTTACATCATGTGTTTTCTTCAATATAACACTTACACACGACTTTTATAGTCATTTTGATAGTAGGCTAACATAATTAATAGAGACACTTACATCATGTATTGCCTTCATGACAGGACTTATATAAGACTTTTAAAGTCATTTTGATAGTAGGCTAATATAGACACTTATATCATTTGTTGCATTCCTTATAACACTTATATAAGACTTTTAAAGCCATTTTGATAGTAGGCCAATATAGCTAATGTAGACACTTACATCATGTGTTGCCTTCATTATAACACTTATATAAGGCTTTTAACGTCATTTTGATAGTAGGCTAATGTAGCTAATATAGACACTTACATCATGTGTTGCCTTCATTATAACACTTATATATGACTTTTAAAGTCATTTTGATAGTAGGCTAATATAGACACTTACATCATGTGTTGCCTTCCTTATAACACTTACACACGACTTTTATAGTCATTTTGATAGTAGGCTAACATAATTAATAGAGACACTTACATCATGTATTGCCTTCATGATAGGACTTATATAAGACTTTTAAAGTCATTTTGATAGTAGGCTAATATAGACACTTGCATCATGTGTTGCCTTCCTTATAACACTTACATTAGACTTTTATAGTCATTTTGATAGTAGGCTAATATAGACACTTACATCATGTGTTGCCTTCCTTAAAACACTTATACAAGACTTTTAAAGTCATTTAGTAGGCTAATGTAGACACTTACATCATGTGTTGCCTTCATTATAACACTTATATAAGGCTTTTAAAGTCATTTTGATAGTAGGCTAATATAGACACTTACATCATGTGTTGCATTCCTTATAACACTTATATAAGAATTTTAAAGTCATTTTGATAGTAAGTTAATATAGACACTTACAACATGTGTTTCCTTCACTATATCACTTATGTAGATCTTTTAAAGTCATTTTGATAGTAGGCGAATACAACTAAAATAGACACTTACATCATGTGTTTTCTTCAATATAACACTTACACACGACTTTTATAGTCATTTTGATAGTAGGCTAACATAATTAATAGAGACACTTACATCATGTATTGCCTTCATGACAGGACTTATATAAGACTTTTAAAGTCATTTTGGTAGTAGGCTAATATAGACACTTACATCATGTGTTGCATTCCTTATAACACTTATATAAGACTTTTAAAGCCATTTTGATAGTAGGCCAATATAGCTAATATAGACACTTACATCATGTGTTGCTTTCCTTATAACACTTATATTAGACTTTTATAGTCATTTTGATAGTAGGCTAATATAGACACTTACATCATGTGTTGTCTTCATTATAACACTTATATAAGACTTTTATAGTCATTTTGATAGTAGGCTAATATAAGTGATATAGACACTTACTTCATGATAAGACCTATATAATACTTTTAAAGTCATTTTGATAGTAGGCTAATATAACTAATATAGACACTTACATCATGTATTATCTTCATTATAACACTTATATAAGGCTTTTAATTTTTTGCGTTTCCAAACTAATTTCGGGTGGCCGACCCCCTGCCTCGAGTCCTTGCACTCGGTGTTTCATCAGCTCTGCAAATTTGTGTACAAGGTCTCCCACGAGGCTAAACTCGGAGCTGTCCAAACGCCACAACGATGTTCTTTTATTCCACGCGGCTCAAGAGTCTCGCTCGCAGCTCGGGTCCCGGGGGGGATTTCCAGGAAATAACGACATATCTTTCAGCTCTCAGAGAGTTTTGGGGAATTGAAAGTTGCTGAGCTGTTTTGAATTAAAAATCAGCGAGGAGGAGTCCTGTTTTTAACGTTGCCGTCGAACAAAACCGAGGGTCGACTTCACAGTTCTGACGGGAACGTGAAGGTCAGCCATGAAATCGGGATGTCCGCTACTTAGAGCAGAGGAATGCTGAGAAGGCTTTTGGGGGGAAGATTATCATTTGAAGGACTTTAAGCAAAACATTATATAAGTTGGAAGTGGATAAACTGGTTCCCGGTCAGTTGGGGTCCCAAGCAAGCCAGTCTGATACCACAGGGCTGACATAAACCACTTTCTCTTCGTGCCCTATTGAGACTTTTGAGGACGTACTTTATGGACATACGTCTATTGTGCCAAAACCCGGGACAGAACCAGGGACCTTTAGATCCTGTTCGTGACGCCAATTTTATGTGGTACAAAAGTCCGGATCTTAAACAGGAACAATAGAGAGTTTGTTACAACAGTTTTATATACTCATAATCAGATAGTACAAAGTTGGATTGAATCGATATGATTACAGACAGTGTCTCATGAGACCTTAGATGGTGAACCCTCATGAAGGAATTAAGAAAGAGCGCACACCAGGCTTGGTTTTCCCTTCTTATTTATACGCTCCCTGGTGGCCTGATTGTAGCACAACAACTTATGAAACTGTCCTAATGTTCAAATATTACCCCAGAACAGAACTAGCACTTGGTCAGGGTGACTTGACCTCTTATGCCGAAATCCGGGACAGAACCAGGGGACCTTTAGATCCTGTTCGTGACGCCAATTTTATGTGGTAGAAAAGTCCGGATCTTAAACAGTAACAATAGAGAGTTTGTTACAACAGTTTTATTTACTCATAATCAGATAGTACAAAGTTGGATTGAATCGATATGATTACAGACAGTGTCTCATGAGACCTTAGATGGTGAACCCTCGTGAAGGAATTAAGAAAGAGCGCACACCAGGCTTGGTCTTCCCTTCTTATTTATACGCTCCCTGGTGGCCTGATTGTAAAATAACAACTTATGGAACTGTCCAAATGTTCAAATATTACCCCACAACAGAACTAGCACTTGGTCAGGGTGACTTGACCTCTTATGTCGTGTCCCTCCCAATGCATTCAGTTGAGAGGTAACCCTAGGAAACAGAAATTCTTCCACTACACGTCAATCAATCAATCAATGTTTACTTATATAGCCCTAAATCACAAGTGTCTCAAAGGGCTGCACAAGCCACAACAACGTCCGCGGTTCAGGAAAAACGCAGCAAGGAAAAACCTAGTGGGACGTCGATGAGAATGACTATGAGAAACCTTGGAGAGGACCGCAGATGTGGGCGACACCCCCCCCCCCCCCCCCCCCCCCCACTCCCCCAATGGGAGACCGGATGCAATAGCATTCCATATTTCCTTGAATTGCCGCCAGGGCGCTAATTGATTTAAAACCTCTTCTCACTCCGGCGTTTACCAAAGGCATTTAGGCCTGCGCTTATAAATTTGAGTGTGATGTAAGGATACCATCATGAAAAGCACATTTAATTAAAAAAAACGTTATTATGGTCTTACCTTTACTTATAAATGAAGTCCATGCGCAGCTCCTTCTGATCAAAAGCATCGATAACTTGTTTATAGAAGTCTTCCTTATCTTTCTTCAGTTTTAAAAGTCTCTCTGTCTCGATGGAGATAAATAAATAAATGGGTTGTACTTGTATAGCGCTTTTCTACCTTCAAGGTACTCAAAGCGCTTTGACACTACTTCCACATTCACACACACATTCACACACTGATGGAGGGAGCTGCCATGCAAGGCGCCAACCAGCACCCATCAGGAGCAAGGGTGAAGTGTCTTGCTCAGGACACAACGGACGTGACGAGGTTGGTTCTAGGGGGGATTTGAACCAGTGACCCTCGGTTTGCACACGGCCACTCTCCCACTGTGCCACGCCGTCTTCTTTTATTACTTCCTGCATGGATTGAAAGTCCAGTTTAGAAAACTGTTTTATTTTAGATATGTAATCCTCCATGTTAAAAGTGCAAGCGAGAGGAAAAAATCAACGATCGCTGCTTGTTGTCACTTCTTCTGCAGCCGAGTAGTCGCCAGAAGGATCACGAGCGCCCTCTACCACCAGGAGGCGGGAGTCATTTAATGACTCATATTTGACACACGCAGCTACAGTATATTAATAAAACATAGCTGCTTACTGTTCTTTTTAGCATATTCAATAGCTTGGACCTCAAATCCTACTGAATAGCTCTTAATTTGATTTCAAATGATTGAAATCAGCCTCCTCCATTTTGAAAATGATGACAGGTGAAGTGTCACTCGTGACGTGACGAGTTTGACCCGGTGGAAATTCTAGGCATATGCTAATTATTTTGCAAAACGAGTTTGACCCAGCGGAAATTCTAGACATGCGCTATTAAAAATAATATTTTGTGAAACGAGTTTGACCCGGCGTTAATCCTGAGCTGGCGGTAATGCAAAGCATGTGCTAATTATTTAGCAAAACGGGTTTGACCCGGCAGTAATTCTAGGCAGGTGCATACTATATACCCGGCGGAAATTCAAGGAAATACGGTAATATTGATTTTCGATTAAAAACAGTTCCAAGAAAAGGTCATAAAACAGTTCAAAGAAGAGGTGCCTGGAGCTTGGACAGGTCCTGCTTCCTCTTCCGCTTTGTGGCTCTCGGGTCAAGACAAAATCTTTCTGTGGATTACAATACATCAAACAAAGAGAACACCTTCATGTGCTGTTTGATATATTTGGCTGGAGACAGAGACGCCAAGTGCATTGCACATCTGTCAGGTTCTAACACTGATGACATCTGTTAAACAAGACAAGAAGCAAGGAATCCAACAGAGACAGAATTAACGATTCGATTCAGAATCGTTTCTCGATGCTAAATCATTACGTTTTTTAATAACATTTGATGCCAGTTCTATGATTGCCTACATTCCTCCATAAAAATAGATAAACAGGTCTGATCCATAACTACAAAACCCCAAATCATTGAAGTTGTGTTAATGGTAAATAAAAGCAGAATACAATGATTTGCGAATCCTTTCCAACTTATATTCAATTGAATGCACTGCAAAGACAAGATATTTCATGTTCCAACTGAGAAACTTCATTTTTTTTTTTGTGCAAATAATCATTAACTTAAAATGAAATGGCAGCAACACATTGAAAAAAAGTTATCAGAGGGGCATTTTTACCACTGTGTTACATGGCCTTTCCTTTTAACAACACTCAATAAACGTTTGGGAACTGAGGAGACTAATTGTTGAAGCTTTGAAAGTGGAATTCTTTCCCATTCTTGTTTTATGTAGAGCTTCAGTCGCTGCTGTCGTATTTAACGCTTCATAATGTTCCACACATTTTCCATGGGAGACAGGTCTGGACTGCAGGCGGGCCAGGAAAGTACCTGTACTCTTTTTTTTACAAAGCCACGCTGTTGTAACACGTGCTGAATGTGGCTTGGCATTGTCTTGCTGAAATAAGCAGGGGCGTCCATGAAAAAGACGGCGCTTAGATGGCAATATACGTTGTTCCAAAACCCATATGTACCTTTCAGCATTAATGGTGCCTTCACAGATGTGTAAGTTACCCATGCCTTGGGCACTAATGCACCCCCATACCATCACACATGCTGGCTTTTCAACTTTGCGTCGATAACAGTCTGGATGGTTCGCTTCCCCTTTGGTCCGGATGACACGATGTCGAATATTTCAAAAACAATTAGAAATGTGGACTCGTCAGACCACAGAACACTTTTCCACTTTGGATCAGACCATCTTCAATGATCTCGGGCCCAGAGAAGCCGGCGGCGTTTCTGGATGTTGTTGATAAATGGCTTTCGCTTTGCATAATAGAGCTTTAACTTGCACTTACAGATGTAGCGACCAACTGTATGTATTTATTTATTTGTATTTTATTTATTTATACTTATATATAATTTATTTTTATTTATTTTTTATTTATACACTAAAAACCAAGTGTATTTAGCGTATTTAACTGTGTTTAGTGACAGGGGTTTTCTGAAGTGAAGGGCCTACCAAGGATGTCATAGTGGTTTGTGTTGTGGTTTGTGCAGCCCTTTGAGACACTAGTGATTTAGGGCTATATAAGTAAACATTGATTGATTGATTGATATTACCACCGGGTCAAACTCGTCACGTCACGAGTGACACTTCCCCTGTCATCATTTTCAAAATGGAGGAGGCTGATTTCAATCATTTGAAATCGCATAAAGGGAAGAAGATTAAGAGCTATTCAGTAGGATTTAAGGTCCAAGCTATTGAAGATGCTAAAAAGAACAGTAAGCAGCTAAGTTTTATTAATATACCGTAGCTGCGTGTGTCAAATATGAGTCATTAAATGACTCCCGCCTCCTTGTGGTAGAGGGCGCTAGTGATCTTCTTTTATTTATTTTTTATTTATACACTAAATACCAAGTGTATTTAGCGTATTTAACTGTGTTTAGTGACAGGGGTTTTCTGAAGTGAAGGGCCTACCAAGGATGTCATAGTGGTTTGTGTTGTGGTTTGTGCAGCCCTTTGAGACACTAGTGATTTAGGGCTATATAAATGATCATTGATTGATTGATTGATTGATGTTCCTGAGCTCATGTGGTGATATCCTTTAGAGATTGATGTCGATTTTTGATACAGTGCCGTCTGAGGGATGGAAGGTCACGGTCATTCAATGTTGGTTTGGAGTGATTTGTCCAGATTCTCTGAACCTTTTGATGATATCATGGAGCGTAGATGTTGAAATCCCTAAATTTCTTGCAATTTCACTTTGAGAAACGTTGTTCTTAAACTGTTTGCTCACACAGTTGTGGACAAAGGGGTGTACCTCACCCCATCCTTTCTTGTGAAAGACTGAGCATTTTTTTGGGGAAGCTGTTTTTATACCCAATCATGGCACCCACCTGTTCCCAATTAGCCTGCACACCTGTGGGATGTTCCATATAAGTGTTTGATGAGCATTCCTCGACTTTTTCAGTATTTATTGCCACCTTTCCCAACTTCTTTGTCGCGTGTTGCTGGCATCAAATTCTAAAGTTAATGATTATATGCACAAAAAACATTTTGTTTATCAGTTTGAACATCAAAAAATACAACAAGCCACTGGGAACTGATTTTTATTGTATTTTACCCTTTTGAAATTGTAATAATGTTCCCCTTTAAGAGACTCATTGACGAAGCACAGACCGAAGACAGAATGCTACACAAACGCATGCCGTTAAACAACAACCTGAAACTGCTTATCTCTGCATCTCCAGGCCCTTAAACTCTCATGCCTGAAGTGCCCATGAGCATCTCGGGCTATGAGCCTCTCCTAAATAATAGATCAGCAGCTCCCAGTGACCGAAGGCTGCAGGGTTTTACACACACACACACACACACACACACACACACACACACACACACACACACGCTCACACACACACACACACACACACACACACACACACACACACACACATTCAAACACACGCTCACACACATTCGTGTATTTCTGACCTTCTTGAGACCTGAGAAAAATGCCTACCTCTTGAGGATCATCCTTTCTTAAGATGTGTATTTTCAACATTAATAATATATACAAACTATCCATCCATCCATCCATTTTCTACTGCTTGTCCTTTTCGGGGTGGCGGGGGGTACTGATGCAACTATAAAAAAACTTGTTGTGAAAAATGAGTTGGAATTTCACAAGAAAAACGTCAGTTTCACAGGAAAAATGTAGAATTTTGGCAGTGTTATAATAAAAGTCGTAATTTTACTCAACGCAAGTCAACATTTTACAAGAAAAACGGAACATTTGTGCAATATTGTGAAAAAAGTTAGAAATGTACTCAATAACAGTCGCAAATTTACAACAAAAGCTTAACATTTTGGAAATGTTATGAAAAGAGTCGTCATTTTGGTGAACAAAAGTCACAGTTTTATAAGAAAACTAAAAATGTTGGCAATATTATAATAATAATTGGAATTTTTCTCTGCAAAATTAATGACAAAAGTCATCATTTTACTCGGAAGTTTTCACTATTTTACAAGGACAACAAAAAAGCTGGCCATTTTGTGATAAAAGTTGGAATCTTACTTAATAACAGTCGCAATTTTACAAGAAAAACGGAACATTTGTGCAATATTATGACAAAAGTTGGAATCTTACTCAATAACAGTCGCAATTTTACAAGAAAAGCTTAACATTTTGGCAATTTTATGAAAAGAGTCGTCATTTTGGTGAAGAAAAGTCAGTTTTATAAGAAGACGAAAACATTTTGGCAATATTACAATAATAATTGGAATTTTTCTCTGCAAAATTAATGACAAAAGTCATCATTTTACTCGGAAGTTTTCACTATTTTACAAGGACAACAAAAAAGCTGGCCATATTGTGATAAAAGTTGGAATCTTACTCAATAACTGTCGCAATTTTACAAGAAAAACAGAACATTTGTGCAATATTATGATAAAAGTTGGTATCTTACTCAATAACAGTCACAAATTTTAAAAGAAAAGCTTAACATTTTGGCAATTTTATGAAAAGAGTCGTCATTTTGGTGAACAAAAGTCACAGTTTTATAAGAAAACCAAAAAAATTTGGCCATGTTATAATAATAATTGGAATTTTTCTCTGCAAAATTAATGACAAAAGTCATCATTTTACTCAAAAAAGTTGTCACTATTTTACAAGGACAACAAAAAAGCTGGCCATATTGTGATAAAAGTTGGAATCTTACTTAATAACAGTCGCAATTTTACAAGAAAAACGGAACATTTGTGCAATATTATGACAAAAGTTGGAATCTTACTCAATAACAGTCGCAATTTTACAAGAAAAGCTTAATATTTTGGCAATTTTATGAAAAGAGTCGTCATTTTGGTGAACAAAAGTCACAGTTTTATTAGAAAACTAAAAAATTTTGACAATAATAATTGGAATTTTTCTCTGCAAAATTAATGACAAAATTCATCATTTTACCCCAAAAAGTTTTCACTATTTTACAAGGACAACAAAAAAGCTGGCCATATTGTGATAAAAGTTGGAATCTTACTCAATAACAGTCGCAATTTTACAAGAAAAGCTTAACGTTTTGGCAATTTTATGAAAAAAGTCGTCATTTTGGTGAACAAAAGTCACAGTTTTATAAGAAAACTAAAAATTGCTGGCAATATTATAACAATAATTGGAATTTTTCTCTGCAAAATTAATGACAAAAGTCATCATTTTTCTCAAAGTTTTCACTATTTTACAAGGACAACAAAAAGCTGGCCATATTGTGATAAAAGTTGGAATCTTACTCAATAACAGTCACAATTTTACAAGAAAAGCTTAACATTTTGGCAATTTTATGAAAAGAGTCGTCATTTTGGTGAACAAAAGTCACAGTTTTATAAGAAAACAATTTTTTTGGGGCAATATTATAATAGTAATTGGAATTTTTCTCTGCAAAATTAGTGACAAAAGTCATCATTTTACTCAAAAAAAGTTGTCACTATTTTACAAGGACAACAAAAAAGCTGGCCATGTTGTGATAAAAGTTGGAATCTTACTCAATAACAGTCGCAAATTTTAAAAGAAAAACGGAACATTTTGGCAATTTTATGAAAAGAGTCGTCATTTTGGTGAAGAAAAGTCACAGTTTTATAAGAAAACTAAAAATTGCTGGCAATATTATAACAATAATTGGAATTTTTCTTTGCAAAATTAATGACAAAAGTCATCATTTTACCCCAAAAAGTTGTCACTATTTTACAAGGACAACAAAAAAGCTGGCCATGTTGTGATAAAAGTTGGAATCTTACTCAATAACAGTCGCAATTTTACAAGAAAAACGGAACATTTGTGCAATATTGTGTTAAAAGTTGGAATCTTACTCAATAACATCGCAATTTTACAAGAAAAGCTTAACATTTTGGCAATTTTATGAAAGGAGTCGTCATTTTGGTGAAGAGAATTCACAGTTTTATAAGAAAACTACAAAATGCTGGCAATATTATAACAATAATTGGAATTTTTCTCTGCAAAATTATGACAAAAGTCATCATTTTACTCAAAAAAGTTGTCACTATTTTACAAGGACAACAAAAAAGCTGGCCATATTGTGATAAAGGTTGGAATCTTACTCAATAACAGTCGCAATTTTACAAGAAAAGCTTAACGTTTTGGCAAATTTATGAAAAGAGTCGTCATTTTGGTGAACAAAAGTCACAGTTTTATAAGAAAACAATTTTTTTTGGGCAATATTATAATAATTGGAATTTTTCTCTGCAAAATTAATGACAAAAGTCATCATTTTACTTGGAAGTTTTCACTATTTTACAAGGACAAAAAAAAGCTGGCCATATTGTGATAAAAGTTGGAATCTTACTCAATAACAGTCGCAATTTTACAAGAAAAACGGAACATTTGTGCAATATTATGATAAAAGTTGGAATCTTACTCAATACCAGTTGCAATTTTACGAGAAAAGCTTAACATTTTGGAAATGTTATGAAAAGAGTCATCAATTTGGTGAAAAAAAGTCAGTTTTATAAGAAAACTAAAACATTTTGGCAATATTACAATAATAATTGGAATTTTTCTCTGCAAAATTAATGACAAAAGTCATCATTTTACTCCAAAAAAGCTGGCCATGTTGTGATAAAAGTTGGAATCTTACTCAATAACAGTCACAATTTTACAAGAAAAACGGAACATTTGTGCAATATTATGATAAAAGTTGGAATCTTACTCAATAACAGTCGCAATTTTACAAGAAAAGCTTAACATTTTGGCAATTTTATGAAAAGAGTCGTCATTTTGGTGAACAAAAGTCACAGTTTTATAAGAAAACAATTTTTTTTGGGGCAATATTATAATAATAATTGGAATTTTTCTCTGCAAAATTAATGACAAAAGTAATCATTTTACTCAAAAAAGTTGTCACTATTTTACAAAGACAACAAAAAAGCTGGCCATATTGTGATAAAATTTGGAATCTTACTCAATAATAGTCGCAATTTTACAAGAAAAACGGAACATTTGTGCAATATTATGATAAAAGTTGGAATCTTACTCAATAACAGTCGCAATTTTACAAGAGAAGCTTAACATTTTGGCAATTTTATGAAAAGAGTCGTCATTTTGGTGAACAAAAGTCACAGTTTTATAAGAAAACGAAAAATTTTGGGGCCATATTATAATAATAAATGGAATTTTTCTCTGCAAAATTGGTGACAAAAGTCATCATTTTACTCAAAAATGTTTTCATTATTTTACAAGGACAACAAAAAAGCTGGCCATGTTGTGATAAAAGTTGGAATCTTACTCAATAACAGTCACAATTTTACAAGAAAAACGGAACATTTGTGCAATATTATGATAAAAGTTGGAATCTTACTCAATAACAATTGCAATTTTACAAGAAAAGCTTAACATTTTGGCAATTTTATGAAAAGAGTCGTCATTTTGGTGAACAAAAGTCACAGTTTTATAAGAAAACTAAAACATTTTGGCAATATTACAATAATAATTGGAATTTTTCTCTGCAAAATTAATGACAAAAGTCATCATTTTACTCAAAAAAGTTGTCACTATTTTACAAGGACAACAAAAAAGCTGGCCATGTTGTGTTAAAAGTTGGAATCTTACTCAATAACAGTCGCAATTTTACAAGAAAAACGGAACATTTGTGCAATATTATGACAAAAGTTGGAATCTTACTCAATAACAGTCGCAAATTTTAAAAGAAAAGCTTAACATTTTGGCAATTTTATGAAAAGAGTCGTCATTTTGGTGAACAAAGTCACAGTTTTATAAGAAAACAAAAAATTTGTTGGCCATATTATAATAATAATTGGAATTTTTCTCTGCAAAATTAATGACAAAAGTCATCATTTTACTCAAAAAAGTTTTCACTATTTTACAAGGACAACAAAAAAGCTGGCCCTATTGTGTTAAAAGTTGGAATCTTACTTAATAACAGTCGCAATTTTACAAGAAAAGCTTAACATTTTGGCAATTTTATGAAAAGAGTCGTCATTTTGGTGAACAAAAGTCAGTTTTATAAGAAAACACATTTTTTGGGGCAATATTATAATAATAATTGGAATTTTTCTCTGCAAAATTTATGAAAAAATTCATCATTTTACTCAAAAAAGTTTTCACTATTTTAAAAGGACAACAAAAAAGACTGGCCATATTGTGATAAAAGTTGGAATCTTACTCAATAACAGTCGCAATTTTACAAGAAAAGCTTAACATTTTGGCAATTTTATGAAAAGAGTCGTCATTTTGGTGAACAAAAGTCACAGTTTTATAAGAAAACTAAAACATTTTGGCAATATTACAATAATAATTGGAATTTTTCTCTGCAAAATTAATGACAAAAGTCATCATTTTACTCAAAAAAGTTGTCACTATTTTACAAGGACAACAAAAAAGCTGGCCATGTTGTGTTAAAAGTTGGAATCTTACTCAATAACAGTCGCAATTTTACAAGAAAAGCTTAACATTTTGGCAATTTTTATGAAAAGCGTCGTCATTTTGGTGAACAAAAGTCACAGTTTTATAAGAAAACCAAAAAAAATTGGCCATGTTATAATAATAATTGGAATTTTTCTCTGCAAAATTAATGACAAAAGTCATCCTTTTACTCAAAAAAGTTGTCACTATTTTACAAGGACAACAAAAAAGCTGGCCATGTTGTGATAAAAGTTGGAATCTTACTCAATAACAGTCGCAATTTTACAAGAAAAACGGAACATTTGTGCAATATTATGACAAAAGTTGGAATCTTACTCAATAACAGTCGCAATTTTACAAGAAAAGCTTAATATTTTGGCAATTTTATGAAAAGAGTCGTCATTTTGGTGAACAAAAGTCACAGTTTTATTAGAAAACTAAAAAATTTTGACAATAATAATTGGAATTTTTCTCTGCAAAATTAATGACAAAATTCATAATTTTACCCCAAAAAGTTTTCACTATTTTACAAGGACAACAAAAAATCTGGCCCTGTTGTGTTAAAAGTTGGAATCTTACTCAAAAACAGTCACAATTTTACAAGAAAAACGGAACATTTGTGCAATATTATGATAAAAGTTGGAATCTTACTCAATAACAGTCGCAAATTTTAAAAGAAAAGCTTAACATTTTGGCAATTTTATGAAAAGAGTCCGTCATTTTGGTAAACAAAAGTCACAGTTTTATAAGAAAACAAAAACATTTTTGGCCATATTATAATAATATTGGAATTTTTCTCTGCAAAATTAGTGACAAAAGTTATCATTTTACTCAAAAATGTTTTCACTATTTTACAAGGACAACAAAAAAACTGGCCATATTGTGATAAAAGTTGGAATCTTACTCAATAACAGTCGCAATTTTACAATAAAAGCTTAACATGTTGGCAATTTTATGAAAGAAGTCGTCATTTTGGTGAACAAAAGTCAGTTTTATAAGAAAACTAAAATTTTTGGGCCATATCCCAATAATAATTGGAATTTTTCTCTGCAAAATTAATGACAAAAGTCATCATTTTACCCAAAAAGTTGTCACTATTTTACAAGGACAACAAAAAAGCTGGCCATACTGTGATAAAAGTTGGAATCTTACTCAATAACAGTCACAATTTTACAAGAAAAACGGAACATTTGTGCAATATTATGATAAAAGTTGGAATCTTACTCAATAACAGTCGCAAATTTTAAAAGAAAAGCTTAACATTTTGGCAATTTTATGAAAAGAGTCGTCATTTTGGTGAACAAAAGTCACAGTTTTATAAGAAAACCAATTTTTTTGGGCAATATTATAATAGTAATTGGAATTTTTCTCTGCAAAATTAATGACAAAAGTCATCATTTTACTCAAAAATGTTTTCACTATTTTACAAGGACAACAAAAAAGCTGGCCATGTTGTGATAAAAGTTGGAATCTTACTCAATAACAGTCGCAATTTTACAAGAAAAGCTTAACATTTTGGCAATTTTATGAAAAGAGTCGTCATTTTGGTGAACAAAAGTCACAGTTTTATAAGAAAACCAATTTTTTTGGGCAATATTATAATAGTAATTGGAATTTTTCTCTGCAAAATTAATGACAAAATTCATCATTTTACTCAAAAAAGTTGTCACTATTTTACAAGGACAACAAAAAAGCTGGCCATGTTGTGATAAAAGTTGGAATCTTACTCAATAACAGTCACAATTTTACAAGAAAAACAGAACATTTGTGCAATATTATGATAAAAGTTGAATCTTAATAACAGTCGCAATTTTACAAGAAAAGCTTAACATTTTGGCAATTTTATGAAAAGAGTCGTCATTTTGGTGAACAAAAGTCACAGTTTTATAAGAAAACAAAAAATTTTTGGCAATATAATAATAATTGGAATTTTTCTCTGCAAAATTAATGACAAAAGTCATCATTTTACTCAAAAAAGTTGTCACTATTTTACAAGGACAACAAAAAAGCTGGCCATGTTGTGATAAAAGTTGGAATCTTACTCAAAAACAGTCACAATTTTACAAGAAAAACGGAACATTTGTGCAATATTATGATAAAAGTTGGAATCTTACTCAATAACAGTCGCAATTTTACAAGAAAAGCTCAACATTTTGGCAATTTTATGAAAAGAGTCGTCATTTTGGTGAGCAAAAGTCACAGTTTTATCAGAAAACAATTTTTTTGGGCAATATTATAATAATAATTGGAATTTTTCTCCGCAAAATTAATGACAAAATTCATCATTTTACCCCAAAAAGTTTTCACTAATTTACAAGGACAACAAAAAAGCTGGCCATGTTGTGATAAAAGTTGGAATCTTACTCAATAACAGTCGCAATTTTACAAGAAAAACGGAACATTTGTGCAATATTATGATAAAAGTTGGAATCTTACTCAATAACAGTCGCAATTTTACAAGAAAAGCTTAACATGTTGGCAATTTTATGAAAAGATTCGTCATTTTGGTGAACAAAAGTCAGTTTTATAAGAAAACACATTTTTTTGGGGCAATATTACAATAATAATTGGAATTTTTCTCTGCAAAATTAATGACAAAATTCATCATTTTACTCAAAAAAGTTGTCACTATTTTACAAGGACAACAAAAAAGCTGGCCATGTTGTGATAAAAGTTGGAATCTTACTCAATAACAGTCACAATTTTACAAGAAAAACAGAACATTTGTGCAATATTATGATAAAAGTTGGAATCTTAATAACAGTCGCAATTTTACAAGAAAAGCTTAACATTTTGGCAATTTTATGAAAAGAGTCGTCATTTTGGTGAACAAAAGTCACAGTTTTATAAGAAAACAAAAAATTTTTGGCAATATAATAATAATTGGAATTTTTCTCTGCAAAATTAATGACAAAAGTCATCATTTTACTCAAAAAAGTTGTCACTATTTTACAAGGACAACAAAAAAGCTGGCCATGTTGTGATAAAAGTTGGAATCTTACTCAAAAACAGTCACAATTTTACAAGAAAAACGGAACATTTGTGCAATATTATGATAAAAGTTGGAATCTTACTCAATAACAGTCGCAATTTTACAAGAAAAGCTCAACATTTTGGCAATTTTATGAAAAGAGTCGTCATTTTGGTGAGCAAAAGTCACAGTTTTATCAGAAAACAATTTTTTTGGGCAATATTATAATAATAATTGGAATTTTTCTCCGCAAAATTAATGACAAAATTCATCATTTTACCCCAAAAAGTTTTCACTAATTTACAAGGACAACAAAAAAGCTGGCCATGTTGTGATAAAAGTTGGAATCTTACTCAATAACAGTCGCAATTTTACAAGAAAAACGGAACATTTGTGCAATATTATGATAAAAGTTGGAATCTTACTCAATAACAGTCGCAATTTTACAAGAAAAGCTTAACATGTTGGCAATTTTATGAAAAGATTCGTCATTTTGGTGAACAAAAGTCAGTTTTATAAGAAAACACATTTTTTTGGGGCAATATTACAATAATAATTGGAATTTTTCTCTGCAAAATTAATGACAAAATTCATCATTTTACTCAAAAAAGTTGTCACTATTTTACAAGGACAACAAAAAAGCTGGCCATGTTGTGATAAAAGTTGGAATCTTACTCAATAACAGTCACAATTTTACAAGAAAAACAGAACATTTGTGCAATATTATGATAAAAGTTGGAATCTTAATAACAGTCGCAATTTTACAAGAAAAGCTTAACATTTTGGCAATTTTATGAAAAGAGTCGTCATTTTGGTGAACAAAAGTCACAGTTTTATAAGAAAACAAAAAATTTTTGGCAATATAATAATAATTGGAATTTTTCTCTGCAAAATTTATGACAAAAGTCATCATTTTACTCAAAAAAGTTGTCACTATTTTACAAGGACAACAAAAAAGCTGGCCATGTTGTGATAAAAGTTGGAATCTTACTCAATAACAGTCGCAATTTTACAAGAAAAACGGAACATTTGTGCAATATTATGATAAAAGTTGGAATCTTACTCAATAACAGTCGCAATTTTACAAGAAAAACAGAACATTTGTGCAATATTATGATAAAAGTTGGAATCTTAATAACAGTCGCAATTTTACAAGAAAAGCTTAACATTTTGGCAATTTTATGAAAAGAGTCGTCATTTTGGTGAACAAAAGTCACATTTTTATAAGAAAACTAAAATTTTGGGCAATATTACAATATTAATTGGAATTTTTCTCTGCAAAATTAATGACAAAAGTCATCATTTTACTCAAAAAAGATTTCACTATTTTAAAAGGACAACAAAAAAGCTGGCCATATTGTGTTAAAAGTTGGAATCTTACTCAATAACAGTCACAATTTTACAAGAAAAACGGAACATTTGTGCAATATTATGAAAAGAGTCGTCATTTTGGTGAAGAAAAGTCACAGTTTTATAAGAAAACTAAAAATTGCTGGCAATATTATAAAAATAATTTGAATTTTTCTCTGCAAAATTAATGACAAAAGTCATCATTTTACTCAAAAAAGTTGTCACTATTTTACAAGGACAACAAAAAAGCTGGCCCTATTGTGTTAAAATTTGGAATCTTACTCAATAACAGTCGCAATTTTACAAGAAAAGCTTAACATTTTGGCAATTTTATGAAAAGAGTCGTCATTTTGGTGAACAAAAGTCACAGTTTTATAAGAAAATCAATTTTTTGGGGCAATATTATAATAATAATTGGAATTTTTCTCTGCAAAATTAGTGACAAAAGTCATAATTTTACTCAATTTTTTTTCACTATTTTACAAGGACAACAAAAAAGCTGGCCATATTGTGATAAAAGTTGGAATCTTACTCAATAACAGTCACAATTTTACAAGAAAAGCTTAACGTTTTGGCAATTTTATGAAAAGAGTCGTCATTTTGGTGAACAAAAGTCACATTTTTATAAGGAAACTTTTTAAATTTTGTCAAAATTATGACAAAAGTCATGATTTTACTGTAGAAGCTAACTGTTAATGGCCACTATAGTCTTAGTACTGTAGTGGATTTGTTCATCTTATGTTGATGTCCCAAGTAGGACAGAAATACAAGAACACACACACACACACACACACACACACACACACACACACACACACACACACACACACACACACACACACACACACACACACTGCACACGAACGTGTCCACATGGAAGAGAATGGGGGTCAGTGCCAGAGGAAACCAATCTGCTGGTTTTTTCTCTGCTACGTCCGCTCCATAAACACCTCGTCTGTCACGATGTGTTCGCAGAATGAGGTCTAAACCACCTTTTGCAGCTACTACAGCTTCAACTCTTCTGGGAAGGCTGTCCACAAGGTGGCGGAGTGTGTTTACAGGAAATTTCCACCATTCTTTTAAAAGCGCATTGGTGAGCCGCACCAAGCCAGCGTGGAAGGTGTAGGCTAATAACCAGCATGAAAAGTACGCCAAATGGCAGAAACATGCTGAGGCTTTCGTCCAGCAGTGGACTGACAACGGCTGATGATGATGATGATGATGATGCGCTCAGTTGCCTTTCTAATTCATCCCAAAGCTGTTGTATCGGGCTCAGGTCAGGACTCTGTGCAGGCCAGTCAAGTTCATCCACACCAGACTCTGTCATCCACGTCTTTATGGACCTTACTTTGTACAGTCATTTTGGAAGAGGAAGGGGCTTGCTCCACACTGTTTCCACCAGGTTGGGAGCATGGAATTGTCCAACATTTTTTGGTATCCTGGAGCGTTCACTAGAACTAAGGGGCCGAGCCCAACTCCTGAAAAACAACCCCACACCATAATTCCTCCTCCATCAAATTTCACACTCGGCACAATGTAGTCCGAAATGTAGCGTTCTCCTGGCAACCTCCAAACCCAGACTGGTCTATCAGATTGCCAGATGGAAAAGCGTGCTTCATCACTCCAGAGAAGGTGTCTCCACTGCTCAAGAGACCAGTGGCAACATGCGTTACACCACCGCATCCCACACTTTGCATTGGACTTGGTGATTTATGGCTTAGATCCAGCTGATCGGCCATGGAAACCCATTCTATGAAGCTCCCTGCGTACTGGATTTCCCATTCAGTAAAAAACTAAAATTATTTTACCGGTATGTTTTTTTTTTTAAGTGGTCTGTCATAACTTTTTTTAGAACTCTATCGGACATTGTGACTTTTGGTATTAGTCTTCCTGGAAAAAAGGGACCCAGACAGCAGATTTTTCCAGCTAAATGTATATACCGTATTTCCTTGAATTGCCGCCGGGGCGCTAATTAATTTAAAACCGTTTCTCACTCCGGCACTTACCAAAGGCATGCGGTAAATTTAGGCCTGCGCTTATAAATTTGAGTGTGATGTAAGGATACCATCATGCAAAGCACATTTAATAAAAAAACACGTTATTATGGTCTTACCTTTACTTATAAATGAAGTCCATGCGCAGCTCCTTCTGATCAAAAGCATCGATAACTTGTTTATAGAAGTCTTCCTTATCTTTCTTCAGTTTTAAAAGTCTCTCTAACTCGATGGAAATCTTTCTTTATTACCTCCTGCTTCCATTGAAAGTCCAGTTTAGAAAACTGCTATCAGACCGCTGCTATCAGCTAGCTCGGCTCCTCAAGTGCCGGCGACGACAGAATTACCCTCGGACAACTCCCCCCTCCCGTTCTGCTCCGCGGTTGATCTCTTTATCCCACCGCTGCCACCATGAAGTGTTATTGGATGAATAATAAACTGGGTATTTTGGACTGGAACATGTTTTATTTCAGCCCGGTTGTTTAGGAGTGTTACATCCTAAAAGGTCCCAGCACATATCACGTCACTCGTTGTCACTTCTTCTGCAGCCGAGTAGTCGCAAGAAGGATCACTAGCGCCCTCTACCACCAGGAGGCCGGAGTCATTTAATGACTCATGTTTGACACACGCAGCTACGGTATATTAATAAAACTTAGCTGCTTACTGTTCTTTTTAGCATATTCAATAGCTTGGACCTTAAATTCTACTGAATAGCTCTTAATCTTCTTCCCTTTATGCGATTTCAAATGATTGAAATCAGCCTCCTCCATTTTGAAAATGATGACAGGGGAAGTGTCACTCGTGACGTGACGAGTTTGACCCGGTGGTAATATCAATCAATCAATCAATGTTTACTTATATAGCCCTAAATCACTAGTGTCTCAAAGGGCTGCACAAACCACTACGACATCCTCGGTAGGCCCACATAAGGGCAAGGAAAACTCACACCCAGTGGGACGTCGGTGACAATGATGACTATGAGAAACCTTGGAGAGGAGGAAAGCAATGGATGTCGAGCGGGTCTAACATGATACTGTGAAAGTTCAATCCATAGTGGATCCAACACAGCCGCGAGAGTCCAGTCCAAAGCGGATCCAACACAGCAGCGAGAGTCCCGTCCACAGCGGAATCAACAGGAAACCATCTCAAGCGGAGGCGGATCAGCAGAGCAGAGATGTCCCCAGCTGATACACAAACGTGCGGTCCATCCTGGGTCCCGACTCTGGACGAGCAGTCCATCCTGAGTCCCGACTCTGGACAGCCAGTACTTCATCCATGGTCATCGGACCGGACCCCCTCCACAAAGGAGAGTGGGACATAGGAGTAAAAGAAAAGAAACGGCAGATCAACTGGTCTAAAAAGGGAGTCTATTTAAAGGCTAGAGTATACAAATGAGTTTTAAGGTGAGACTTAAATGCTTCTACTGAGTTGGCATCTCGAACTGTTACCGGGAGGGCATTCAATCAATCAATCAATCAATCAATGTTTATTTATATAGCCCCAAATCACAAATGTCTCAAAGGACTGCACAAATCATTACGACTACAACATCCTCGGAAGAACCCACAAAAGGGCAAGGAAAACTCACACCCAGTGGGCAGGGAGAATTCACATCCAGTGGGACGCCAGTGACAATGCTGACTATGAGAAACCTTGGAAAGGACCTCAGATGTGGGCAACCCCCCCCCTCTAGGGGACCGAAAGCAATGGATGTCGAGCGGGTCTAACATGATACTGTGAAAGTTCAATCCATAGTGGCTCCAACACAGCCGCGAGAGTTCAGTTCAAGCGGATCCGAGACAGCAGTGAGAGTCCCGTCCACAGGAAACCATCCCAAGCGGAGGCGGATCAGCAGCGTAGAGATGTCCCCAACCGATACACAGGCGAGTGGTCCATCCTGGGTCTCGACTCTGGACAGCCAGTACTTCATCCATGGGCATCGGACCGGACCCCCTCCACAAGGGAGGGGGGGACATAGGAGAAAGAAAAGAAGCGGCAGATCAACTGGTCTAAAAAGGGAGTCTATTTAAAGGTTAGAGTATACAAATGAGTTTTAAGGTGAGACTTAAATGCTTCTACTGAGGTAGCATCTCGAACTGTTACCGGGAGGGCATTCCAGAGTACTGGAGCCCGAACGGAAAACGCTCTATAGCCCGCAGACTTTTTTTGGGCTCTAGGAATCACTAATAAGCCGGAGTCTTTTGAACGCAGATTTCTTGCCGGGACATATGGTACAATACAATCGGCAAGATAGGATGGAGCTAGACCGTGTAGTATTTTATACGTAAGTAGTAAAACCTTAAAGTCACATATTAAGTGCACAGGAAGCCAGTACAGGCGTAATGTGATCAAACTTTCTTGTTCTTGTCAAAAGTCTAGCAGCCGCATTTTGTACCAACTGTAATCTTTTAATGCTAGACATGGGGAGACCCGAAAATAATACGTTACAGTAATCGAGACGAGACGTAACAAACGCATGGATAATGATCTCAGCGTCTTTAGTGGACAAAATGGAGCGAATTTTAGCGATGTTACGGAGATGAAAGAAGGCCGTTTTAGTAACGCTTTTAATGTGTGCCTCAAAGGAGAGAGTTGGGTCGAAGATAATACCCAGATTTTTTACCGAGTCACCTTGTTTTATTATTTGGTTGTCAAATGTTAAAGTTGTATTATTAAATAGAGGTCGGTGTCTAGCAGGACCGATAATCGGCATTTCCGTTTTTTTGGCGTTAAGTTGCAAAAAATGAGCGGACATCCATTGTTTAATTTCATTAAGACACGCTTCCAACTGACTACAGTCCGGCGTGTTGGTCAGCTTTAGGGGCATGTAGAGTTGGGTGTCATCAGCATAGCATTCCAGAGTACTGGAGCCCGAACGGAAAACACTATAGCCCGCAGACTTTTTTTGGGCTTTGGGAATCACTAATAAGCCGGAGTCTTTTGAAGGCAGATTTCTTGCCGGGACATATGGTACAATACAATCGGCAAGATAGGATGGAGCTAGACCGTGTAGTATTTTATACGTAAGTAGTAAAACCTTAAAGTCACATCTTAAGTGCACAGGAAGCCATACTAAGCATGCGCTAATTATTTTGCGAAGCGGGTTTGACCCGGCAGTAATTGAAGGCAGGCGCGTACTATATACCTGGTGGCAACCAATTCTGTTCATAACTTTTATGGACAGAATTTCTAGGCGCAGTCAAGGCGTTGAGGGGTTCCGGTTTGGTGACCGCAGGATTAGGTCTCTGCTTTTTGCAGATGATGTGGTCCTGATGGCTTCATCTGGCCGGGATCATCAGCTCTCGCTGGATCGGTTCGCAGCCGAGTGTGAAGCGACCGGAACGAGAATCAGCACCTCCAAGTCCGAGTCCATGGTCCTCTCCCGGAAAAGGGTGGAGTGCCATCTCCGGGTTGGGGAGGAGACCCTGCCCCAAGTGGAGGAGTTCAAGTACCTAGGAGTCTTGTTCACGAGTGAGGGAAGAGTGGATCCTGAGATCGACAGGCGGATCGGTGCGGCGTCTTCAGTAATGCGGACGTTGTATCGATCCGTTGTGGTGAAGAAGGAGCTGAGCCGGAAGGCAAAGCTCTCAATTTACCGGTCGATCTACGTTCCCATCCTCACCTATGGTCATGAGCTTTGGGTCATGACCGAAAGGATAAGATCACGGGTACAAGCGGCCCAAATGAGTTTCCAGGTCTCTCCCTTAGAGATAGGGTGAGAAGCTCTGCCATCCGGGAGGAACTCAAAGTAAAGCCGCTGCTCCTCCACATGGAGAGGAGCCAGATGAGGTGGTTCGGGCATCTGGTCAGGATGCCACCCGAACGCCTCCCTAGGGAGGTGTTTAGGGCACGTCCAGCTGGTAGGAGGCCACGGGGAAGACCCAGGACACGTTGGGAAGACTATGTCTCCCGGCTGGCCTGGGAACGCCTCGGGATCCCCCGGGAAGAGCTAGACGAAGTGGCTGGGGAGAGGGAAGTCTGGGCTTCCCTGCTTAGGCTGCTGCCCCCGCGACCCGACCTCAGATAAGCGGAAGATGGATGGATGGAAGGCAATTCAAGGAAATACAGTATATAATTTAAACACACACACAATTTTTCTCTCAATGTGGCCCCCGAGTCCAAATATTTGCCCAGCTCTGGTCCAAGCTAACCCTCGTTCCCCGTCTGCGTTCCTCCATGGGCCGTGTTGCGACGCCAACACACACACACACACACACACACACACATACACACACACACACACACACATGAGCAAATACATCCAACACGCCGGCTGCGACGCAGGACTTTTCCTGGAAGCTGACTCATTTCGTTTCAGCGCCGCTCTAAATGGGTTCCAAAAAAACAAAAACATAAAAAAGGATGCAGGAAGAAAGGGAGGAGAGGAGTTAGGCATCTTGATAAGGAGACATTACCAATGAGGTCAGCTATCGCCCCCCCCCAATAACATAACTTCCCCTGTATTTACTTTGTAGACTTAAGTGTGTGTGTGTGGGTGTGTGGGTGTGGGTGTGTGTGCAGACACACACACACATTGGCAGTATTCATGCCTGAATATTTTTGTGTGTGTGTGTCTGTAGTGTCAGTGTGTTTTGGGGAATTGGAATATGAACCCTTTCACCTTTCCCTGCAGCTGTGGGAAAGCACACACACACACACACACACACACACACACACACACACAAACACACACACATGTAAACAGAATTTTATTTGTAGTTGCCTCCCATTCAAAATGTTTTTTGACTCATTTTTATACATTTATTCATTGTTTTTTTTTATTAGGGCTGTGAATCTTTGGGCACCGAACGATTGGATTCGATTCCTGGGAGGGGGGGGGGGGGGGGGGGGGTATATCAACTTTTTTTTATATTTCTTTGATGACATTGAAACAACAATAATCCAGCCCTGACTGGAGGAGAAAACAGGTATTAAATAGTGGCTGGCTGATTGACACCAGGTGTGGCCAGGTGCCAATCAGCCACAGCTGAGGGTTACACGGCACTCAGGGAGACAAACAGGAAACAGAACCGAAATAAGAGTGCTGACAGGAACTAAAGACAAATGTAGAGGAAAAACTGAGACATAAACCAAAACTGTCAGGGACAAGCCTGACAGTGAGAACTTCAGTAGTTTGGGGTTTTGTAGATATTAATCAGAACTTTTTACCTATTTTATGGAGGAATGTGTTTAGTCATACAAAGTAGAACTAGCATCCAAAAGTTATCCCAAAAAAAAATAAAAAATTGATATACCCCCCATGAAAATAGCGCAGAAAAAGCATAAAAGATTAAAAAAAAGCACAAATACAAAACTATATATACAACACACTTAAAATGCATGAAAATAGAGCAAAAAAGTGTAAAAGATTAAAAAATCTAAATCACAATTACAAACATTTTATATATAAAACACACTTAAAATGCATGAAAATTGTGCAAAAAAGCTTAAGATAAAAAAAAATCACAAATACAAATCATTTTATATTAAAACACACTTAAAATGCATGAAAATAGCACAAAATGCGTTAAAAGAAATCACAAATACAAAACATTCTATATATAAAACACACTTAAAATGCATGAAAATAGCGCAGTAAAAGCATAAAAGATTAAAAAAAAGCACAAATACAAAACTATATATACAAAACACTTAAAATGCATGAAAATAGAGCAAAAAAGTGTAAAAGATTAAAAAAACCTAATTCACAATTACAAACATTTTATATATAAAACACACTTAAAATGCATGAAAATTGTGCAAAAAAAGCTTAAGATAAAAAAATCACAAATACAAATCATTTTATATATAAAACACACTTAAAATGCATGAAAATAGCGCAAAATGCGTTAAAAGAAATCACAAATACAAAACATTCTATATATAAAACACACTTAAAATGCATGAAAATAGCGCAGAAAAAGCATAAAAGATTTTAAAAAAGCACAAATACAAAACTATATATACAACACACTTAAAATGCATGAAAATAGAGCAAAAAAGTGTAAAAGATTAAAAAATCTAAATCACAATTACAAACATTTTATATATAAAACACACTTAAAATGCATGAAAATTGTGCAAAAAAGCTTAAGATAAAAAAAAATCACAAATACAAATCATTTTATATTAAAACACACTTAAAATGCATGAAAATAGCACAAAATGCGTTAAAAGAAATCACAAATACAAAACATTCTATATATAAAACACACTTAAAATGCATGAAAATAGCGCAGTAAAAGCATAAAAGATTAAAAAAAAGCACAAATACAAAACTATATATACAAAACACTTAAAATGCATGAAAATAGAGCAAAAAAGTGTAAAAGATTAAAAAAACCTAATTCACAATTACAAACATTTTATATATAAAACACACTTAAAATGCATGAAAATTGTGCAAAAAAAGCTTAAGATAAAAAAATCACAAATACAAATCATTTTATATATAAAACACACTTAAAATGCATGAAAATAGCGCAAAATGCGTTAAAAGAAATCACAAATACAAAACATTCTATATATAAAACACACTTAAAATGCATGAAAATAGCGCAGAAAAAGCATAAAAGATTAAAAAAAAGCACAAATGCAAAACTATATATACAAAACACTTAAAATGCATGAAAATAGAGCAAAAAAGTGTAAAAGATAAAAAAAACTAAATCACAATTACAAACATTTTATGTATAAAACACACTTAAAATGCATGAAAATTGTGCAAAAAAGCTTAAGATAAAAAAAAAAATCACAAATACAAATCATTTTATATTAAAACACACTTAAAATGCATGAAAATAGCGCAAAATGCGTTAAAAGAAATCACAAATACAAAACATTCTATATATAAAACACACTTAAAATGCATGAAAATATTGCAGTAAAAGCATAAAAGATTTTTAAAAAAGCACAAATACAAAACTATATATACAACACACTTAAAATGCATGAAAATAGAGCAAAAAAGTGTAAAAGATAAAAAAAAACTAAATCACAATTACAAACATTTTATATATAAAACACACTTAAAATGCATGAAAATTGTGCAAAAAAGCTTAAGATAAAAAAAAATCACAAATACAAATCATTTTATATTAAAACACACTTAAAATGCATGAAAATAGCGCAAAATGCGTTAAAAGAAATCACAAATACAAAACATTCTATATATATATTGTGGCTCTGAAATGACAACACTGGCTCGGTTTCTTAAAGACGGGCTCTTTACTTGAGTTTATGCCGTGAAAACTACAGGACAAGACATGAAATACAATGATTTTAGAAATAGTTCAGTCCCAGGCAAATAAGACGCTAAACAAAATAGCTACCTCGTGGCCGCCTGCCACTTCGGAGGTTCTTGGGCAGCAAATATTTTAGTGTTGTGCAACTACAAGAATTAAACCAATGCACTCCACAAATATACAGAACATTTCAACACAATATGACAAATACCTTGTTCAGCTCTTGCTGCTGCTAATGGCTCAAAGTCCTTTGCATGTCTGCAACCCCAAATACTACACCAAAATCTCGCGAGAGTAGAGGTGTGACAAAGAAAATAAATTGCCATTTTTATAGTAAACCAAATGTGTCTTATTTACAAAAAATATAACATAACTTCAGAACCATAATAATTTTCAACAAAAAATGTTAACCCTTAAAACAAAAAATATTAAGAGTAAGTTTTCAACAACACTTACATATATACAACATGCATGAAAATAGCACAAAAAAAGCATATAAGATAAAAAAAAAAAAATCACAAATACAAATCATTTTATATATAAAAAACACTTAAAATGCATGAAAGTAGCGCGAAAAAAGCGTAAAAGATTTTAAAAAATCACAAATACAAAACATTCTCCATCCATCCATCTTCTTCCGCTTATCCGAGGTCGGGTCGCGGGGGCAGCAGCCTAAGCAGGGAAGCCCAGACTTCCCTCTCCCCAGCCATTTTGTTTAGCTCTTCCCGGGGGATCCCGAGGCGTTCCCAGGCCAGCCGGGAGACATAGTCTTCCCAACGTGTCCTGGGTCTTCCCCGTGGCCTCCTACCAGCTGGACGTGCCCTAAACACCTCCCTAGGGAGGCGTTCGGGTGGCATCCTGACCAGATGCCCGAACCACCTCATCTGGCTCCTCTCCATGTGGAGGAGCAGCGGCTTTACTTTGAGTTCCTCCCGGATGGCAGAGCTTCTCACCCTATCTCTAAGGGAGAGACCTGGAAACTCATTTGGGCCGCTTGTACCCGTGATCTTATCCTTTCGGTCATGACTCAAAGCTCATGACCATAGGTGAGAATGGGAACGTAGATCGACCGGTAAATTGAGAGCTTTGCCTTCCGGCTCAGCTCCTTCTTCACCACAACGGATCGGTACAACGTCCGCATTACTGAAGACGCCGCACCGATCCGCCTGTCGATCTCACGATCCACTCTTCCCTCACTCGTGAACAAGACTCCTAGGTACTTGAACTCCTCCACTTGGGGCAGGGTCTCCTCCCCAACCCGGAGATGGCACTCCACCCTTTTCCGGGCGAGAACCACGGACTCGGACTTGGAGGTGCTGATTCTCATTCCGGTCGCTTCACACTCGGCTGCGAACCGATCCAGTGAGAGCTGAAGATCCCGGCCAGATGAAGCCATCAGGACCACATCATCTGCAAAAAGCAGAGACCTAATCCTGCGGTCACCAAACCGGAACCCCTCAACGCCTTGACTGCGCCTAGAAATTCTGTCCATAAAAGTTATGAACACAAAGGGCAGCCTTGGCGGAGTCCAACCCTCATTGGAAACGTGTCCGACTTAATTCCGGCAATGCGGACCAAGCTCTGACACTGATCATACATTCTACACACTTAAAATGCATGAAAATAGTGAAAAAAGCGTAATATTAAAAAAAAATCACAAATACAAAGCATCTTATATATAAAACCAACTTAAAATGCGTGAAAATGTCGTAAAAAAGCATAAAATATAAAAACACACACAAATTCAAAACATTCTATAGATAAAACACACTTAAAATGCATGAAAATAGTGCAAAAAAGAGTAAGATAAAAAAAATCAAAAATGCAAAACATTGTATATATAAAACACACTTAAATACTTGAAAATAGTGCAAAAAAGGTGTAAGATTAAAAAACAATCACAAATAAAAAACATCTTATACATAATTCACACTTAAAATGCATGAAAATGGCGCAAAAAAGCATAAAAGATTTTAAAAAATCACAATTACAAAATATTGTATCTAAAAAATGCACTTAAAATGCATGAAAATAGTGCAAAAAAGCATAAAAGATAAAAAAAAAGCAAAACAGTTTATATATAAAACCAACTTATAATGCATGAAAATGGCGCAAAAAAGCATAAAATATAAAAAAACACACATTCAAAACATTCTATATACAAAACACACTTAAAATGCATGAAAATAGTGCAAAAAAGAGTAAAATAAAAAAATCACAAATACAAAACATTGTATATATGAAACACACTTAAAATGTTTGAAAGTAGTGCAAAAAAGGTGTAAGATTAAAAAACAATCACAAATAAAAAACATCTTATACATAATTCACACTTAAAATGCATGAAAATGGCGCAAAAAAAGCGTAAAAGATTTTAAAAAATCACAATTACAAAATATTTTATCTAAAAAATGCGCTTAAAATGCATGAAAATTGTGCAAAAAAGCGTAAAACATGCTATATATATAAAACAGTTAAAATGCGTGGAAATAGCGCAAAAAAGCATAAAAGATAAAAAAAATTACAAATACAAATTATTATATATATAAAACACTTAAAATGCATGAAAATAGTGCAAAAAAGCATAAAAGATAAAAAAAACAAATGCAAAACAGTTTATATATAAAACCCACTTAAAATGCATGAAAATGGCTCAAAAAAGCATAAAATATAAAAAAACACACAAATTCAAAACATTCTATATACCAAACAGACTTAAAATGCATGAAATTAGTGCAAAAAAAGAGTAAGATAAAAAAAATCACAAATACAAAACATTGTATATATAAAACACACTTAAAATGTTTGAAAGTAGTGCAAAAAAGGTGTAAGATTAAAAAACAATCACAAATAAAAAACATCTTATTCATAATACACACTTAAAATGCATGAAAATGGCGCAAAAAAAGCGTAAAAGATTTTTAAAAATCACAATTACAAAATATTTTCTCTAAAAAATGCACTTAAAATGCATGAAAATAGTGCAAAAAAGCGTAAAACATGCTATATATATAAAACAGTTTAAATGCGTGAAAATAGCGCAAAAAAGCATAAAAGATAAAAAAACAAATGCAAAACAGTTATATATAACCCACTTAAAATGCATGAAAATGGCGCAAAAAAGCGTAAAATATTAAAAAAACACACAAATTCAAAACATTCTATATACAAAACAGACTTAAAATGCATGAAATTAGTGCAAAAAAGAGTAACATAAAAAATCACAAATACAAAACATTGTATATATAAAACACACTTAAAATGTTTGAAAGTAGTGCAAAAAAGGTGTAAGATTAAAAAGCAATCACAAATAAAAAACATCTTATACAAAATACACACTTAAAATGCATGAAAATGGCGCAAAAAAAGCATAAAAGATTTTAAAAAATCACAATTACAAAATATTTTCTCTAAAAAATGCACTTAAAATGCATTAAAATAGTGCAAAAAAGCGTAAAACATGCTATATATATAAAACAGTTAAAATGCGAGAAAATAGCGCAAAAAAAGCGTAAAATGTAAAAAAAATTACAAATACAAATTATTATATATATAAAACACTTAAAATGCATGAAAATAGTGCAAAAAAGCATAAAAGGAAAAAAACTAATACAAAACAATTTATATATAAAACACACTTAAAATGCATGAAAATACCGCAAAAAAGTGTAACAGATAAAAAAAAATCACAAATACAAAAATGTTTATATATAAAACACTTAAAATGCACGAATATAGTGGAAAAAAGCGTAAGATAAAAAAAAATCACAAATACATAGCATTCTATATATTAAAACACAGTTAAAATGCATGACAATAGTGCAAAAAAGCATAAAAGATAAAAAAAACAAATGCAAAACAGTTTATATATAAAACACACTTTAAATGAATGAAAATAGCGCAAAAAAAGTGTAACAGATAAAAAAAATCACAAATACAAAAATGTTTATATATAAAACACTTAAAATGCATGAAAATAATGGAAAAAAGCGTAAGATAAAAAAAATCACAAATACATAGCATTCTATATATTAAAATAGTTAAAATGCATGAAAATAGCGCAAAAAAAGTGTAAAGGATAAAAAAAAAAACTGAAATACAAAACGTTTTATATATAAAACACAAATAAAATGGATAAAAAGAAAATGATGGCACTGTTTGATTTTAGTGTCAGTTAGTGCCAATAAAAATAGCGAATTTGTGTGTGAATATGTCTGCTTTTGACTTAGTTTTGTACGTGTATCAAAGCGTTTTGACATTTTAGACCCCGGGAAGATTAGTTGCTGTTTTTGCAACAGCTCAAGGGGATCCTAAACAAACCAAAAAAAGCGAACTGACCGGGATTTAAACTCAGTACCCCCGCCTTTTAAGACAAGCCTGGACGCTGTTTGCCACAAAAACATGAGGAAATCTGGCATGATACACTCAATAAAAACATAATTTTAGTATGGTTGTAAAGGAATGTCTTTAATGTGAGGTTTTCGCAGGCAGCGTGTGTCTCCTTTCTGTCTTTCTTTCTTTACAAGGATTATTTATTGTGACACCAAGCATTGCTAAATCACTCTTTTTATTTCTTCTCTCCTCCAGGCCCTGGACGGCAGGATCTACGAGCATGTAAAAGACTACCTTATAGCGCTGTGTCGCACGGAGCTGGAGGCCTCCCAGGCGACACACAACACCTTTCAGTTCCTGTTGGACAAATCCACCAGGGTGAGTTACCGGGGATCAAGTCTGTCCAAACTACGGCCCGCCTGCGTCTTCAGTCCGGTTTAAAAGTCAATGTGTATGCTGTTTGGTCAGCAACTTGTGGACAACATGAGCAATTCAGCTCTATGACCACTTACCATGCTCTGAATGCAGCCAAGTGCAGCGTTTACTTATATGACCCAATGTAAACAACCTTCCCTAGTCATAGTGCAAAAAGAATAATAATAATGAACCAACACAAATTGCCGAGAAGACAAGGTCACACATAACACAATTTGTGGATTTTATAAAAAAACGTCCATGCACCATAAAAACATTCAGAATTTCAACCATTGCAAAGCATGATGGTAAAAATGCAAAACACTTTCTTAACACTTATCCACGTTTGGCGCATTTTAGCTGCTTGATATGTCTGATTGATTACAAAACCAGGAAGTAAACAAGGTCGGAGTCCAACTTTCAATACTTTTAATATCCAATTATATTAATTATTAATTGTATATCTATAATATTAGTATAATATGTACACCTGTGTATATTAAATATATATATATATATATATATATATATATAATATACACAGGTGTACATATCAATATATGTACACCTGTGTGTGTGTATATATATATATATATATATATATATATATATGTATACATATATATATATGTATACATATAAAGTGTTTCAATGTGTTTGTGTCGTAGAATTTTAGTTAGGAAATGACAGAAATTCAATAATCAAATCAACGTCAGGACCCAACATTGATTAAACGTCGTCAAAAAGCATGTTTCAACGTTTTATTTGTTATGTGGAATATTGGTTGGGAAATGACCAAATTTCAATGGTGAAATAAACGTTAGAACCCAACATTGATTAAATGTCGTCAAAAAGCATGTTGTTTCAACGTTGTATTTGTGTAGTAGAAAATTGGTTGGGAAATGACCAAATTTCAATGGTCAAGTCAATGTCGCAACCTGACATTGAATAAATGTCGTCAAAAAGCATGTTTCAACGTTTTATTTGTTATGCGGAATATTGGTTACGAAAAGACCAAATTCCAATCATGAAATAAACGTTAGAACCCAACATTGATTAAATGTCGTCAAAAAGCATGTTGTTTCAACGTTGTATTTGTGTAGTAGAAAATTGGTTGGGAAATGACCAAATTTCAATGGTCAAATCAACGTCACAAACCAACATTGAATAAATGTCGTCAAAAAGCATGTTGTTTCAACGTATTGTGTTGTAGAATATTGGTTGGGAAATGACCAAAAATCAATGGTCAAGTCAATGTCGCAACCTGACATTGAATAAATGTCGTCAAAAAGCATGTTGTTTCAACGTTTAATTTGTGTCGTAGAATTTTAGTTAAGAAATGACCAAAATTCAATGGTCAAATCAACGTCAGGACCTGACATTGATTAAAGGTCGTCAAAAAGCATGTTGTTTCAACGTTGTATTTGTGTTGTAGAATATTGGTTGGGAAATGACCAAATTTCAATGGTCAAGTCAACATTGTAACCTTAAATTGAATAAATATCGTCAAAAAGCATGTTGTTTCAACGTTGTATTTGTGATGTGGAATATTGGTTACGAAATGACCAAATTTCAATGGTCAAATCAACGTGAGGACCCAACATTTATTAAACGTTGTTTCAATGTATTTGTGTCGAACAATTTGTTAGGAAATGACCAAATTTCAATGGCCAAATCAACGTCACAATATGACATTGAATAAACGTTGCAAAAAGTATGTTGTTTCAATGTATTTGTGTAGAAGAATTTGTTAGGAAATGACCAAAAGTCAATAATCAAATCAACGTCAGGACCCAACATTGATTAAACGTCGTCAAAAAGCATGTTGTTTCGACATATTTGTGTTGCAGAATATTAGTTGGGAAATGACCAAAAATCAATGGTAAAGTCAACGTTGCAACCTGACACTGAATAAATGTCGTCAAAAAGCATGTTTCAACGTTTTATTTGTTATGTGGAATATTGGTTACGAAATGACCAAATTTCAATGGCGAAATAAACGTTAGAACCCAACATTGATTAAATGTCGTCAAAAAGCATGTTGTTTCAACGTTGTATTTGTGTAGTAGAATATTGGTTGGGAAATTACCAAATTTCAATGGTCAAGTCAACGTTGCAACCTGGCATTGAATAAATGTCGTCAAAAAGCATGTTGTTTCAACGTTGTATTTATGATGTGGAATATTGGTTACGAAATGACCAAATTTCAATCATGAAATCAACGTTAGAACCCAACATTGATTAAACGTTGCAAAAAGCATGTTGTTTCAATGTATTTGTGTCATAGAATTTTAGTTGGGAAATGACCAAAATTCCATAATCAAATCAACGTCAGGCCCCAACATTTATTCAACGTCGTCAAAAAGCATGTTGTTTCAACGCATTTGTGTCGTAGAATATTGGTTGGGAGATGACCAAAAATCAATGGTCAAGTCAATGTCGCAACCTGACATTGAATAAATATCGTCAAAAAGCATGTTGTTTCAACGTTGTATTTATGATGTGGAATATTGGTTACGAAATGACCAAATTTCAATGGTCAAATCAACGTCTGGACCTAACATTGATTAAACGTTGCAAAAATCATGCTGTTTCAATGTATTTGTGTCGAATAATTTGTAAGGAAATGACCAAATTTCAATGGTCAAATCAACGTCACAACCCAACATTGAATAAACGTTGCAAAAAGCATGTTGTTTCAATGTATTTGTGTCGTAGAAGTTTAGTTGGGAAATGACCAAAATTCCATAATCAAATCAACGTCAGGACCCAACATTGATTAAACGTCATTAAAAAGCATGTTGTTTCAACGCATTTGTGTCGTAGAATATTGGTTGGGAAATGACCAAAAATCAATGGTCAAGTCAATGTTGCAACCTGACATTGAATAAATGTCGTCAAAAAGCATGTTTCAATGTTTTATTTATGTGGAATATTGGTTACGAAATGACCACATTTCAATCGTGAAATAAACGTTAGAACCCAACATTGATTAAACGTCGTCAAAAAGCATGTTGTTTCAACGTTGTATTTGTGTTGTAGAAAATTGGTTGGGAAATGACCAAAAGTCAATGGTAAAGTCAACGTTGCAACCTGACATTGAATAAATGTCGTCAAAAAGCATGTTGTTTCAACGTTGTATTTGTGTCGTAGAATTTTAGTTAAGAAATAACCAAAATTCAATGGTCAAATCAACGTCAGGACCCAACATTGATTAAACGTCGTCAAAAAGCATGTTGTTTCAACATATTTTTGTTGCAGAATATTGGTTGGGAAATGACCAAAAATCAATGGTAAAGTCAACGTTGCAACCTGACATTCAATAAATGTCGTCAAAAAGCATGTTTCAACGTTTTATTTGTTATGTGGAATATTGGTTACGAAATGACCAAATTTCAATGTCGAAATAAACGTTAGAACCCAACATTGATTAAACGTCGTCAAAAAACATGTTGTTTCAATGTTGTATTTGTGTTGTAGAAAATTGGTTGGGAAATGACCAAAAGTCAATGGTAAAGTCAATGTTGCAACCTGACATTGAATAAATGTCGTCAAAAAGCATGTTGTTTCAACGTTGTATTTGTGTCGTAGAATTTTAGTTAAGAAATGACCAAAATTCAATGGTCAAATCAACGTCAGGACCTAACATTGATTAAACGTCGTCAAAAAGCATGTTGTTTCAACGTTGTATTTGTGTTGTAGAAAATTGGTTGGGAGATGACCAAAAATCAATGGTAAAGTCAACGTTGCAACCTGACATTGAATAAATGTCGTCAAAAAGCATGTTTCAACGTTTTATTTGTTATGTGGAATATTGGTTACGAAAAGACCAAATTTCAATCATGATATAAACGTTAGAACCCAACATTGATTAAACGTTGCAAAAAGCATGTTGTTTCAATGTATTTGTGTCGTAGAATTTTAGTTGGGAAATGACCAAAATTCAATAATCAAATCAACGTCAGGACCCAACATTTATTCAACGTCGTCAAAAAGCATGTTGTTTCAACATATTTGTGTTGCAGAATATTGGTTGGGAAATGACCAAAAATCAATGGTAAAGTCAACGTTGTAACCTGACATTGAATAAATGTCGTCAAAAAGCATGTTTCAACGTTTAATTTGTTATGTGGATTATTGGTTACGAATATTTCAATCATGAAATAAACGTTAGAACCCAACATTAATTAAACGTCGTCAAAAAGCATGTTGTTTCAACGTTGTATTTGTGTAGTAGAAAATTGGTTGGGAAATGACCACATTTCAATGGTCATAGCAACGTCACAACCCAACATTGATTAAACGATCAAAAAGCATGTTGTTTCAACGTATTGTGTTGTAGAATATTGGTTGGGAAACGACCAAAAATCAATGGTTTGATTGATTGATTGATTGATACTTTTATTAGTAGATTGCACAGTACAGTACATATTCCGTACAATTGACCACTAAATGGTAACACCCGAATAAGTTTTTCAACTTGTTTAAGTCGGGGTCCATGTTAATCAATTCATGGTCAAGTCAGTGTCGCAACCTGACATTGAATAAATGTCGTCAAAAAGCATGTTGTTTCAACGTATTGTGTTGTAGCATATTGGTTGGGAAATGACCAAAAATCAATGGTCAAGTCAATGTCGCAACCTGACATTGAATAAATGTCGTCAAAAAGCATGTTGTTTCAACATATATGTGTTGCTGAATACTAGTTGGGAAATGACCAAAAATCAATGGTCAAGTCAATGTCGCAACCTGACATTGAATAAACGTCGTCAAAAAGCATGTTGTTTCAACGTTGTATTTGTGTCGTAGAATTTTAGTTCAGAACTTACCAAAATTCAATGGTCAACTCAACGTCAGGACCTAACATTGATTAAACGTCGTCAAAAAGCATGTTGTTTCAACGTTGTATTTGTGTTGTAAAATACTGGTTGGGAAATGACCAAATTTCAATGGTCAAGGCAACGTTGCAACCTAAAATTGAATAAATGTCGTCAAAAAGCATGTTGTTTCAACGTTGTATTTGTGATGTGAAATATTGGTTAGGAGATGACCAAATTTCAATGGTCAAATCAACGTCAGGACCCAACATTGATTAAATGTTGCAAAAAGCATGTTGTTTCAACATATATGTGTTGCAGAATATTAGTTGGGAAATGACCAAAAATCTTTGGTCAAGTCAATGTCGTAACCTGACATTGAATAAATGTCGTCAAAAAGCATTCTGTTTCAACGTTGTATTTGTGTCGTAGAATTTTAGTTAAGAAATGACCAAAATTCAATGGTCAAATCAACATCAGGACCTAACATTGATTAAACGTCGTCAAAAAGCATGTTGTTTCAACGTTGTATTTGTGTTGTAGAATATTGGTTGGGAAATGACCAAATTTCAATGGTCAAGTCAACATTGTAACTTAAAATTGAATAAATATCGTCAAAAAGCATGTTGTTTCAACGTTGTATTTATGATGTGGAATATTGGTTACGAAATGACCAAATTTCAATGGTCAAATCAACGTCAGGACCCAACATTGATTAAACGTTGCAAAAAGCATGTTGTTTCAATGTATTTGTGTCGTAGAATTTTAGTTGGGAAATGACCAAAATTCAATAATCAAATCAACGTCAGGACCCAACATTTATTCAACGTCGTCAAAAAGCATGTTGTTTCAATATATTTGTGTTGCAGAATATTGGTTGGGAAATGACCAAAAATCAATGGTCAAGTCAATGTTGCAACCTGACATTGAATAAATGTCGTCAAAAAGCATGTTTCAACGTTTTATTTGTTATGTGGATTATTGGTTACAAAATGACCAAATTTCAATCATGAAATAAACGTTAGAACCCAACATTGATTAAACGTTGCAAAAAGCATGTTGTTTCAATGTATTTGTGTTCCAGAATATTGGTTGGGAAACGACCAAAATTCAATGGTCAAATCAACGTCAGGACCCAACATTAATTAAACGTCGTCAAAAAGCATGTCGTTTCAACATATTTGTGTTGCAGAATATTGGTTGGGAAATGACCAAAAATCAATGGTAAAGTGAACGTTGCAACCTGACATTGAATAAATGTCGTCAAAAAGCATGTTTCAACGTTTTATTTGTTATGCGGAATATTGGTTACGAAATTACCAAATTTCAATGGTGAAATAAACATCAGAACCCAACATTGATTAAACGTCGTCAAAAAGCATGTTGTTTCAACGTTGTATTTGTGTTGTAGAATATTGGTTACGAAAAGACCAAATTTCAATGGTCATATCAACGTCAGGACCTAACATTGATTAAACGTCGTCAAAAAACATATTGTTTCAACGTTGTATTTGTGTTGTAGAATATTGGTTGGGAAATTACCAAAAATCAATGGTCAAGTCAATGTCGCAACCTGACATTGAATAAACGTCGTCAAAAAGCATGTTGTTTCAATGTTGTATTTGTGTCGTAGAATTTTGGTTGGGGAATGACCACATTTCAATGGTCAAATCAACGTCAGGACCTAACATTGATTAAACGTCGTCAAAAAACATGTTGTTTCAACGTTGTATTTGTGTTGTAGAATATTGGTTGGGAAATGACCAAATTTCAATGGTCAAGTGAACGTGAGGACCCAACATTTATTAAACGTTGTTTCAATGTATTTGTGTCGAACAATTTGTTAGGAAATGACCAAATTTCAATGGCCAAATCAACGTCACAATATGACATTGAATAGACGTTGCAAAAAGTATGTTGTTTCAATGTATTTGTGTCGAAGAATTTGTTAGGAAATGACCAAAAGTCAATAATCAAATCAACGTCAGGACCCAACATTGATTAAACGTCGTCAAAAAACATGTTGTTTCGACATATTTGTGTTGCAGAATATTGGTTGGGAAATGACCAAAAATCAATGGTAAAGTCAACGTTGCAACCTGACATTGAATAAATGTCGTCAAAAAGCATGTTTCAACGTTTTATTTGTTTTGTGGAATATTGGTTACGAAATGACCACATTTCAATGGTAAAATAAACCTTAGAACCCAACGTTGATTAAACGTCGTCAAAAAGCATTTTGTTTCAACGTTGTATTTGTGTTGTAGAAAATTTGTTGGGAAATGACCAAATTTCAATGGTCATATCAACGTCAGGACCTAACATTGATTAAACGTCATCAAAAAACATGTTGTTTCAACGTTGTATTTGTGTCGTAGAATTTTAGTTCAGAACTTACCAAAATTCAATGGTCAAATCAACGTCAAAACCCAATAATGATTAAATATTGTCAAAAAGCAGTTGTTTCAACGTTGTATTTGTGATGTGGAATATTGGTTACGAAATGACCAAAATTCAATGGTCAAATCAACGTGAGGACCCAACATTGATTAAACGTCGTCAAAAAGCATGATGTTTCAATGTATTTGTGCCGTAGAATTTTAGTTGGGAAATGACCAAAATTCAATACCCAAATCAACGTCAGGACCCAACATTGATTAAACGTTGCAAAAAGCATGTTGTTTCAACGTCAGGTGTGAGTTGCTCAAGGTCAGGATCTAATTCAACAAGTTCTCGACGTTGTTTTCAATGTGTTGATCCCGCTGGGTGCATCCGATTGGATCATGAAGTGAAATGAACTATATTTACATAGCGCTTTTCTCTAGTGACTCAAAGCGCTTTTCATTGTGAAACCCGATATCGAACTTGAAACCCTCAAGTTGCTGGCACGTCTGCTCTACCAACCGAGCCACACCTCCCCGACTCATAATTTTCTGAAAGGCCTACTGAAATGAGATGTTCTTATTTAAACGGGGATAGCAGGTCCATTCTATGTCTCATACTTCATCATTTCGCCATATTGCCATATTTTTGCTGAAAGGATTTAGTAGAGAACATCCACGATAAAGTTTGCGACTTTTGGTCGCTAATAAAAAAGCCTTGCCTGTACCGGAAGTAGCAGACGAGGTGCGCGTGACGTCACGGGTTGTGGAGCTCCTCGCATCTGAACATTGTTTACAATCATGGCCACTAGCAGCGAAAGCGATTCGGACCAAGAAAGCGACGATTTCTTCCTTATTCTGAGCCAGGATGAAAGATTTGTGGATGAGGAAAGAGAGAGTGAAGGACTAAAAAAAAAAAACTATACAGTCGGAGCGATTCAGATGTTATTAGACAAATTTACTAGGATAATTCTGGAAAATCCCTTATCTGCTTATAGTGTTACTAGTGTTTTAGTGAGATTATATGGTCGTACCTGTACAACCTGAAGGTCGGCCCCGCACCTTTCTTCAGCACCAGTCGACGGGTGGTGGCGATGCCCATCTCTGCCCTTCGCAAGGGACCCTCTTTGAAACACCATAATTCGAAATGATCGCTGCATAAAACTGTACTTTGTGTGTGTGGTCCAATCCAACCGTGTTCGCTTGACCGCTCTGTTGTGAATTATATTTATATAGCGCTTTTTCTCTAGTGACTCAAAGCGCTTTACAGAGTGAAACCCAATATCTAATTTTTTACATATAAACCAGTGTAGGTGGCACTGGGAGCAGATGGGTAAAGTCTCTTGCCCAAGGACACAACGGCATTGACTAGGATGGCGGAAGCGGGAATCGAACCTGCAACCCTCAAGTTGCTGGCACGGCCGCTCTACCAACCGAGCTATACCGTTCCATAGTAAAGCTTCACCGTCATCTTTCTGGAATGT
Organism: Nerophis ophidion; assembly: GCF_033978795.1. NCBI lineage: Eukaryota > Metazoa > Chordata > Actinopteri > Syngnathiformes > Syngnathidae > Nerophis > Nerophis ophidion. Next base: position 56,211,828 of record NC_084623.1, on the reverse strand, counting down.
AAACAGCGAAACGCCGGCTGTGTTTGTGTTGCTAAAGGCACCTGCAGCTTTCTTCTTTGACGTCTCCATTATTCATTGAACAAATTGCAAAAGATTCAGCAACACAGATGTCCAGAATACCGTGGAATTATGCGATGAAAGGTGGACGACTTATAGCTGGGAACGGTGCTGGAACAAAATGTCCTCTACAATGCGTGACGTCATCATTCTGCGACGTTTTCAACAGGACACTTCGCGCGAAATTTAAAATTGCAATTTAGTAAACTAAACCGGCCGTATTGGCATGTGTTGCAATGTTAATATCTCATCATTGATATATAATCAATCAATCAATCAATGTTTATTTATATAGCCCCAAATCACAAATGTCTCAAAGGGCTGCACAAATCATTACGACTACAACATCCTCGGAAGAACCCACAAAAGGGCAAGGAAAACTCACACCCAGTGGGCAGGGAGAATTCACATCCAGTGGGACGCCAGTGACAATGCTGACTATGAGAAACCTTGGAGAGGACTATCGACTCTGGACAGCCAGTACTTCATCCGTGGTCATCGGACCGGACCCCCTCCACAAGGGAGGGGGGGACATAGGAGAAAGAAAAGAAGCGGCAGATCAACTGGTCTAAAAAGGAGGTCTATTTAAAGGCTAGAGTATACAGATGAGTTTTAAAGTGAGACTTAAATGCTTCTACTGAGGTAGCATCTCGAACTGTTACCGGGAGGGCATTCCAGAGTACTGGAGCCCGAACGGAAAACGCTCTATAGCTGCAGACTTTTTTGGGGCTCTAGGAATCACTAATAAGCCGGAGTCTTTTGAACGCAGATTTCTTGCCGGGACATATGGTACAATACAATCGGCAAGATAGGATGGAGCTAGACCGTGTAGTATTTTATACGTAAGTAGTAAAACCTTAAAGTCACATCTTAAGTGCACAGGAAGCCAGTACAGGCGTAATGTGATCAAACTTTCTTGTTCTTGTCAAAAGTCTAGCAGCCGCATTTTGTACCAACTGTAATCTTTTCATGCTAGACATGGGGAGACCCGAAAATAATACGTTACAGTAATCGAGACGAGGCGTAACAAACGCATGGATAATGATCTCGGCGTCTTTAGTGGACAAAATGGAGCAAATTTTAGCGATATTACGGAGATGAGAGAAGGCCGTTTTAGTAACGCTTTTAATGTGTGCCTCAAAGGAGAGACTTGGGTCGAAGATAATACCCAGATTTTTTACCGAGTCACCTTGTTTTATTATTTGGTTGTCAAATGTTAAAGTTGTATTATGAAATAGAGGTCGGTGTCTAGCAGGACCGATAATCAGCATTTCCGTTTTTTTTGGCGTTAAGTTGCAAAAAGTTAAAAACTATCAGACTGCGTGGTCGTTAGTAGTGGGTTTCAGTAGGCCTTTAAGACGGGAGCTCGAAATCTATTCTCTGTACGATCGCAAGTCTCACTTAAAGCCTGCTTTTGCTCCTTCCTCAGATCATCCAAGAGTACAACCAGCAGTTGTTCATGCAAGAGAACCCAGTCTTCCACAAAGCACACGACTTCCAGTTCCAGCCCAGCGATTGTGACAAGGTGAGGGAGGGAAAACCACTCCACGCTCAAACTTTTGTCGTACCTTTCTTAGCGACACACAACCACGGTCCGATCCACAGTTCTTGTATTCTCATAGCTTTGATGTATTCCTTGGAAATATGACCTTTTCTCTTGACAGCTTATTAATGCCATGTCTGCGTCTCCACTGGGAAAATCGCTCTCATATTTTTCAAATAACAGGATTAGCCGTTTAATTGCATTAATGTTGTCCGTGGATCACTGTTGCCGAGCAGTGAGGAGCTGACGTGCCGTCCCACGCGGCGGTTTGAAGTATTTCTTGCAAGAGTCTGATCTTAAGACGGTTCTGAGCAGAGGTTTAAAAACGGAAAAACGAGAGTGAGAAAAAACTATTTTGTGGGATTGGGCAATGTGGCTGAAAACTGTTTTATATATCAGTCCATACCGATATGTTTTATGACCTATGGAAAATAAGAACTAGGAGAAAAATACATTTTATTTGAAATGTAACCATCCATCCATCTTTTTCCGCTTATCCGAGGTCGGGTCGCGGGGGCAACAGCCTAAGCAGGGAAGCCCAGACTTCCCTCTCCCCAGCCACTTCGTCTAGCTCTTCCCCGGGGATCCTGAGGCGTTCCCAGGCCAGCCGGGAGACATAGTCTTCCCAACGTGTCCTGGGTCTTCCCTGTGGCCTCCTACCGGTCGGACGTGCCCTAAACACCTCCCTAGGGAGGCGTTCGGGTGGCATCCTGACCAGATGCCCGAACCACCTCGTCTGGCTCCTCTCGATGTGGAGGAGCAGCGGCTTTACGTTGAGCTCCTCCCGGATGGCAGAGCTTCTCACCCTATCTCTAAGGGAGAGCCCCAAACTAATTTCGGCCGCTTGTACCCGTGATCTTATCCTTTCGGTCATGACCCAAAGCTCATGACCATAGGTGAGGATGGGAACGTAGATCGACCGGTAAATTGAGAGCTTTGCCTTCCGGCTCAGCTCCTTCTTCACCACAACGGATCGGTACAACGTCCGCATTACTGAAGACGCCGCACCGATCCGCCTGTCGATCTCACCATCCACTCTTCCCCCACTCGTGAACAAGACTCCTAGGTACTTGAACTCCTCCACTTGGGGCAGGGTCTCCTCCCCAACCCGGGGATGGCACTCCACCCTTTTCCGGGCGAGAACCATGAACTCGGACTTGGAGGTGCCGATTCTCATTCCGGTCGCTTCACACTCGGCTGCGAACCGATCCAGCGAGAGCTGAAGATCCCGGTCAGATGAAGCCATCAGGACCACATCATCTGCAAAAAGCAGAGACCTAATCCTGCGGTCACCAAACCGGAACCCCTCAACGCCTTGACTGCGCCTAGAAATTCTGTCCATAAAAGTTATGAACAGAATCGGTGACAAAGGACAGCCTTGGCGGAGTCCAACCCTCACTGGAAACGTGTCCGACTTACAATGCGGACCAAGCTCTGGCACTGATCGTACAGGGAGCGGACCGCCACAATAAGACAGTCCGATACCCCATACTCTCTGAACACTCCCCACAGGACTTCCCGAGGGACACGGTCCAATGCCTTCTCCAAGTCCACAAAGCACATGTAGACTGGTTGGGCAAACTCCCATGCACCCTCAACAACCCTGCCCAGAGTATAGAGCTGGTCCACAGTTCCACGACCAGGACGAAAACCACACTGTTCCTCCTGAATCCGAGGTTGGACTATCCGGCGTAGCCTCCTCTCCAGTACACCTGAATAAACCTTACCGGGAAGGCTGAGGAGTGTGATCCCACGAGAGTTGGAACACACCCTCCGGTCCCCCTTCTTAAAGACAGGGACCACCACCCCGGTCTGCCAATCCAGAAGTACCGCCCCTGATGTCCACGCGATGCAACCTTCCTCTGATTATAATCCCTCAGCTATCGAGGCAGAAAGGAAATGTCAACACAAGCATGGAAAATAGTCAAAAAAAATGTCAACAAAATAGTAAATTCACATTGAACACTTAACAATAAATAAATGCTTCTTAAAGAGTAATAAAATGGTGCAAAGTGTGAAAATTTAAACAGAGAAACCTGAAACACTTTGCACTATTTTATTACGCCTTATGAAGCATTTCTTACATATTCCTTACTTTAAAGAGCTTATTGTTAAGAGTTCAATGTGATTTTACTATTTTGTTGACACTTTTTGAGTGTTTTCTATGCTTGTGTTGACATTCCCTTCCTGCCTCGATAGTTGAGGGATTATAATCAGAGGAAGTTACATTTCAAATAAAATTGATTGATTGATTGACACTTTTATTAGTACACAGTTCAGTACAAAAAAATATATAGAGTTGGGTTTTCCACTTGACTTTTTTGATTTGAAATTTCCATCCATCCATCCATTTTCTACCGCTTATTCCCTTTTGGGATTGCGGGGGGGCGCTGGCGCCTATCTCAGCTACAATCGGGCGGAAGGCGGGGTACACCCTGGACAAGTCGCCATCTTCTTTTGAAGGTTATTCCTTTTAAAGTCTCTGGTATTTAACTTTTATAGATAGATAGTACTTTATTGATTCCTTCAGGAGAGTTCCCTTAGGAAATTTAAAAATTGTATGCTTGTTTGCAATCAATTTCTTACTCAAAATAATTTTTGTGTCAATCGAATTTTGTTATTTTTGCATTTGGAAGCTCTTCTTTGAAACTTCTTAAAATCTAACCGAACAAAACGTAAAATTCTCGCGTTTTCAAAGTGTAGAAAAAAGTAGCGGCTTATTATGGAGGTTAATTTGTGTCTTTATTACCTTTTTTTTTTTTGAGAAGTAACTGAATTTTTTGCGTTTGAATTTTGTAAACTGAATTTTTTTTTACATCAAATTATACTGAATGAAAAATAAAATTGTTGGATATCCTTGAGATATCCTTTACAGATTGATGTTGGTTTTTGATACAGTGTCGTTTGAGGGATGGAAGGTCACGGTCATTCAATGTTGGGTTCCGTGGAGTGATTTCTCCAGATTCTTTGAACCTTTTGATGATATTATGGAGCGTAGATGTTGAAATCCTTAAATTTCTTGCAATTCCACTTTGAGAATCGTTCTTAAACTGTTTGACTATTTGCTCACGCAGATGTGGACAAAGGGGTGTACCTCGCCCCATCCTTTCTTGTGAAAGACTGAGCATTTAATTGGGAAGCTGTTTTTATACCCAATCATGGCACCCACCTGTTCCCAATTAGCCTGAAAACCTGTGGGATGTTCCAAATAAGTGTTTGATGAGCATTCCTCAACTTTATCAGTATTTATTGCCACATTTCCCAACTTCTTTGTCACGTGTTGCTGGCATCAAATTCTAAAGTTAATGATTATTTCAGTTTGAACATCAAATCAATCAATGTTTATTTATATAGCCCCAAATCACAAATGTCTCAAAGGGCTGCACAAACCATTACGACTACAACATCCTCGGAAGAACCCACAAAAGGGCAAGGAAAACTCACACCCAGTGGGGAGGGAGAATTCACATCCAGTGGGACGCCAGTGACAATGCTGACTATGAGAAACCTTGGAGAGGACCTCAGATGTGGCCAACCCCCCCCCCCCACCCCTCTAGGGGACCGAAAGCAATGGATGTCGAGCGGGTCTAACATGATACTGTGAAAGTTCAATCCATAGTGGCTCCAACACATTCGCTAGAGTTCAGTTCAAAGCGGATCCAAGACGGCAGCGAGAGTCCCGTCCACAGGAAACCATCTCAAGCGGAGGCGGATCAGCAGCGTAGAGATGTCCCCAACCGATACACAGGCGAGCGGTCCATCCTGGGTTTCGACTCTGGACAGCCAGTACTTCATCCATGGTCATCGGACCGGACCCCCTCCACAAGGGAGGGGGGGACATAGGAGAAAAAAGAAAAGAAGCGGCAGATCAACTGGTCTAAAAAGGGAGTCTATTTAAAGGCTAGAGTATGCAGATGAGTTTTAAGGTGAGACTTAAATGCTTCTACTGAGGTGGCATCTCGAACTGTTACCGGGAGGGCATTCCAGAGTACTGGAGCCCGAACGGAAAACGCTCTATAGCCCGCAGACTTTTTTTGGGCTTTAGGAATCACTAATAAGCCGGAGTCTTTTGAAGGCAGATTTCTTGCCGGGACATATGGTACAATACAATCGGCAAGATAGGATGGAGCTAGACCGTGTAGTATTTTATCCGTAAGTAGTAAAACCTTAAAGTCACATCTTAAGTGGACAGGAAGCCAGTACAGGCGTAATGCTTATTAGTGATTCCCAAAGCCCAAAAAAAGTCTGCGGGCTATAGAGCGTTTTCAGTTTCGGGCTCCAGTACTCTGGAATGCCCTCCCGGTAACAGTTCGAGATGCCACCTCAGTAGAAGCATTTAAGTCTCACCTTAAAACTCATTTGTATACTCTAGCCTTTAAATAGACTCCCTTTTTAGACCAGTTGATCTGCCGTTTCTTTTCTCTTTCTCCTATGTCCCACTCTCCCTTGTGGGACATATCCGGTGGCCATGTACTGCTCGCCTCTGTGTCGGTTGGGGACATCTCTGCGCTGCTGATCCGCCTCCGCTTGGGATGGTTTCCCGCTGGCTCCGCTGTGAACGGGACTCTCGCTGCTGTGTTGGATCCGCTTTGGACTGGACTCTCGCGACTGCTTTGGATCCATTATGGATTGAACTTTCACAGTATCATGTTAGACCCGCTCGACATCCATTGCTTTCCTCCTCTCCAAGGTTTCTCATAGTCATCATTGTCACCGACGTCCCACTGGGTGTGAGTTTTCCTTGCCCTTATGTGGGCCTACCGAGGATGTCGTAGTGGTTTGTGCAGCCCTTTGAGACACTAGTGATTTAGGGCTATATAAGTAAACATTGATTGATTGATATTTACATCTAACATAATTTCCCAACTCATAAGGAAACGGGGTTTGTGGGCCGGAATTGATCAGTTTTTGCGTCTGAACTCTTCATATATTTTTCCTCTTTGACATCAGCCTCGCTTTTCCTCTTCCTCTGTATCGCACATCCACGCAATGTCGTCTTTACAAACCTTTCTAACCTCTCTCTTTTTAACGTTCCCCCGTCTCTCCCTGATCCTCGACCCACCCCGGCTAACGCTGCTCCCTCGACCTTTTCCCCAGCTAACTCCTTCCTTGTGTTTGTGTGCCTTCCACGCCGCTCTGGTGCCAGACTCTGAGCTCGGTGCAGCAGTTGGTGGACATTGAGCCTTCGCCCGTCAGTGCCATGAGAATGACGCTGGCACAGGTAGCACGAACTGTTAGCATGCCGTCAGCCATAACTGTTAGCATGCCGTCAGCCATTACCTGCTTGTCTCATCACATCAATCCGACGTTTTGATGCTTCTTTTAGCACGTTAGCGCCCTGTCAGAGATCAGTATTCCTGGCGACTGAACGCCACCACGGTAGTCGTGACTCACTAATGCAGGGGTCGGGAACCTTTTTGGCTGAGAGAGCCAAGAAGCCAAATATTTTCAAATGTAATGAGAGCCATATAATATATTTTTAACACTGAACACAACTAAAAACCTGCATTTTTAATTAAGACCAACATTTCTAGAGTATAATAGGTCTCTTATTCTTTGTAATAACATTGTTATTCTGAAGCTAACTTAGGAGGGGGCGTGGCCTGCGGGTATGCAGCGAAGCGGGATGTTCTCGAAATCAGCGACAGGTGTGTAAATGGCCCAGCTGGGCCTTGTTGACGAACCCCCAAGAGGGCTAGCCCTACACTAACCAATAATAAATCAATTATTTCTTACCCTTAAGGCAACTTCTTGAACAGGTGCGGTAGAAAAAAAGATGGGTGGATTCAAATGCATGAGCATTTTTGTATTTTGAACGTTATTTTTAACACTGTGATTACAAGTGGAATTATTCATTACTTATTGTGTTAAGCAGTGTCAGCTCAGATTTATCCGAGAGCCAGATGCAGTCATCAAAAGAGCCACATCTGGCTCTAGAGCCGTAGGTTCCCTACCCCTGCACTAATGCTTTGTTGAAAATATATTTCATCATAATTAAAAGAAGTCTCATTAATTGCTATCAATAGAAGATGTGTGGGGCCGGAAATTACTGCATATATATATATATATATATATATATATATATATATATATATATGTGTCTTGATTGGATTATCCAGAGAATAGTGCTCGATACCGTGGTAGAGCGCAATATGTAGGTGTGGGAAAAATCACAAGACTACTTCGTCTCTACAGAACTGTTTCATGAGGGGTTCCCTCAATCATCAGGAGATTTTAATGGAAGCATTCACATACAATGGTTTATATAGGGCACAGAGTGGGTGGGTACAGGCAGGCGTAGGGTGTGGTGATTGGCTCATGTGTTACCTAGGAGGTGTTTCCGTCTGTGGCGGCATGTTGAAATGATTTCACAGCGCTTGTTGAGGGATGACAGGTCTGGATGATATGTAATAAACAGTTTCTCTTTTAAGCATAGGTTGCATCTTTTATTACCACTGTTGTAAGGTGTGCTGGATGCAAGAATTTGCCATGTTATTGAATATTCAACATTATTGTCTTTGAGGTTCCAAATGTGCTTGCCGAGTTCTGTAGAATTCCGCAAAGTCTGGTTTCTAAAGGAGGCGTTGTGATTATTCCATCTTCGGTTAATCCTACGTACGTGTCGGATGTGTTAATGTCCTTGCCTGTTACCTTTGCTTGGTAAACGACTGATGTCTGTAAGCACCCTCCGTTGAGAGGGCAATCAGGTTTCTTGCGACAGTTACATTCCTTATTGGTTTCAGGGTCGTTTAGTCTGGGGGTGGGCAGTCCTTTTGCAATTGCTTTGTTGTGGTTTGAAATGATTTGTTGCATGTTATTCATACAGCTGTAGCTCAATTTAATGTTGTTCTTGTCGAATATTTTTTGCCTTTGGGGAAGTGTTTGTCGATCAGAGTGAGGAACTTGTGGCCGATGTTGGTTGAGACGTTTTTGCTGAATGGTGGGTTGTACCAGATGATGTTGTTTCGTTTTCTGCTCTTTTTTATGGTTGGTTTCCTGGAGCGGGTTCATAGGTGAGGGTGAAGTTGTATCCACTTTCATCAAGTGCTTTCTGGTATGGGGGGGGTTGCTTGGTCGAATTCAGCTTTGCTAGCTGACAGCATCGATAGCCTTTTATTAATTCCGGTAGGTATTATTTTCGTGGTGGTGGGTGGGTGGTTGCTGTCATGGTGCACGTATTGGAGTGTTGTGTTGGGTTTGGTGAATGGTCGGTAGCTGTTGTTTCTCAGGTTGAAAGTGACGTCGAGGAAGTTGACGGTTTGCTTGTTGGCTTCAATCGTGATCCGTAGGCCATTTTCTTTGAAGATTTGGCATATGCGCTTCTTGGTGTTCTCGCTGCTCCTTGCCCTATATAAACCATTGTATGTGAATGCTTCCATTAAAATCTCCTGATGATTGAGGGAACTCCTCATGAAACAGTTCTGTAGAGATGAAGTAGTCTTGTGATTTTTCCCACACCTACATATATATATATATATATATATATATATATATATATATATATATATATATATATATATACTCCCACTTAAAATGATGACAGAGGTCTGTAATTATCATCATAGGTACACTTCAACTGTGAGAGACAGAATGTGAAAAAAAAATCCAGGAATTCACATTGTAGGAATTTTAAAGAATTTATTTGTAAATTATGGTGGAAAATAAGTATTTGGTCAACCATTCAAAGCTCTCACTGATGGAAGGAGGTTTTGGCTCAAAATCTCACGATACATGGCCCCATTCATTCTTTCCTTAACACGGATCAATCGTCCTGTCCCCTTAGCAGAAAAACAGCCCCAAAGCATGATGTTTCCACCCCCATGCTTCACAGTAGGCATGGTGTTCTTGGGATGCAACTCAGTATTCTTCTTCCTCCAAACACCACCAGTTGAGTTTATACCAAAAAGTTCTATTTTGGTTTCATCTGACCACATGACATTCTCCTAATCCTCTGCTGTATCATCCATGTATCCATTTTGGTATAAACTCAACTCGTCGTGTTTGGAGGAAGAAGAATACTGAGTTGCATCCCAAGAACACCATACCTACTGTGAAGCATGGGGGTGGAAACATCATGCTTTGGGGCTGTTTTTCTGCTAAGGGGACGGGACGATTGATCCGTGTTAAAGGGGAACATTATCACCAGACCTATGCAAGCGTCAATATATACCTTGATGTTGCAGAAAAAAGACCATATATTTTTTTAACCGATTTCCGAACGCTAAATGGGTGAATTTTGGCAAATTAAACGCCTTTCTGTTCATCGGTCTTTTAGCGATGACGTCAGAACGTGACGTCACCGAGGTAACACACCCGCCATATTAGTTTTCACATTACAAACACCGGGTCTCAGCTCTGTTATTTTCCGTTTTTTCGACTATTTTTTGGAACCTTGGAGACATCATGCCTCGTGGGTGTGTTGTCGGAGGGTGTAACAACACTAACAGGGAGGGATTCAAGTTGCACCACTGGCAAGAAATCTGCCGCCAGACCCCCATTGAATGTACCAGAGTGTCTTCACATTTGACCGGCGATGCTAAGACAGACATGGCACAGAGATGTATGGATAACCTGCAGATGCATTTGCAACAATAAAGTCAACGAAATCACAAAGGTGAGTTTTGTTGATGTTGTTGACTTATGTGCTAATCAGACATATTTGGTCACGGCATGACTGCCAGCTAATCGATGCTAACATGCTATTTACGCTAGCTGTATGTACATTTGAAAGTAAATACACACATTTAATGCGAAACAAACACTTACCAATCGACGGATTTAAGTTTCTCCAGTGTCACAAGATGCGAAAGTCCTGATCGTTTGGTCCGCACATTTTACCGGCGATGCTAATAAGGCAGCCATGCTATGGGCCACTTCATTAGGTACACCCACGCTATGGCCGAATAGCGTCAATAGCTATTCGCTCAATAGCTTCAATTTCTTCTTCAATTTCGTTTTCGCTATCTGCCTCCATACTCCGACCATCTGTTTCAATACATGCGTAATCTGTTGAATCGCTTAAGCCGCTGAAATCCGAGTCTGAATCCGAGCTAATGTCGCTATATGTTGCTGTGGTAACCGCCATGTTGTTTACATTGGCAGCACTGTATGACGTCACAGGGAAATGGATAGTGGTTTCGAAGATAGCGGAAATAAGGCACTTTAAAGCTTTATTTAGGGATATTCCGGGACCGGTAAAATTTTGAAAAAAATGTCAAAAAATACAACAAGCCACTGGGAACTGATTTTTATTGTTTTTAACCCTTTTGAAATTGTGATAATGTTCCCCTTTAAGGAAAGAATGAATGGGGCCGTGTATCGTGAGATTTTGAGCCAAAACCTCCGTCCATCAGTGAGAGCTTTGAATGGTTGACCAAATACTTCTACACAGTGGAGTTTTTACAAGCCTTCTTCTTGGTAGGATCAAAGACAGCTTTTGTGTGCTCGCCGGGAACTCATCGAAACACAAAGTTTGTAATAACTTAGATATAATTATTCTGACAACGTCTTATTCAGCTCACCTAACGCACGCAATCCACTTTGCACACCTCGAGTAGATCGGCTCGGCGTGCTCTATCACGTTTGCATACTCTAACCTTCAGCAAACAGGCCCTTTCCCTGATTGCATGGCAACAGCTGTTTCTAAGGGAGGGGGGGTCATAAACAGCCACTGCCTTTGATTAAAAACAGTTCAAAGAAAATGTCGCATGGCATGGAGTCAGGTCACTATACTAAAGGGGTCACCAACTTTTTTGAAACCAAGAGCTATTTCTTGGGTACTGATTAATGCAAAGGGCTACCAGTTTGATACACACTTAAATAAATTGCCAGAATTAGCCAATTTGCTCAATTTACCTTTAACTCTAATTAATGATATTTATCTTTGTGGAAACACTGATCATCTTAATGATTTCTCAAAATAAATATATTTAGAAACAGATAAATACCAACAACAAAAAAAAGGGTATTTCTGTCCGTCATTCCGTCGTACATTTTTTTTCCTTCTACGGAAGGTTTTTTGTAGAGAATAAATGATGAAAAAAACACTTAATTGGACGATTTAAAAGAGGAGAAAACACAAAAAAAAATGAAAATTTAATTTTGAAACATAGTTTATCTTCAATTTCCACTCTTTAAAATTAAAAATTCTACCAAAAAAAAGAAGAGGAAAAACTAGCTAATTTGAATCTTTTTGAAAAAATTTAAAAAATAATTTATAGACAATTATTAGTAATTTTTCCTGATTAAGATTAATTTTAGAATTTTGATGACATGTTTTAAATAGGTTAAAATCCAATCTGCACTTTGTTAGAATATATAACAAATTGGACCAAGCTATATTTCTAACAAAGACAAATCATTATTTCTTCTAGATTTTCCAGAACAAAAATTTTAAAAGGAATTCAAAAGACTTTGAAATAAGATTTAAATTTGATCACACAGATTTTCTAGATTTGCCAGAATATTTTTATTTTATTTTAATCATAATAAGTTTGAATAAATATTTCACAAAAATATTCTTCGTCGAAAAAACAGAAGCTAAAATGAAGAATTAAATTAAAATGTATTTATTATTCTTTACAAAAAAAATAACTTTACTTGAACATTGATTTAAATTGTCAGGAAAGAAGAGGAAGGAATTTAAAAGGTAAAAAGGTATATGTGTTTAAAAATCCTCATATCATTTTTAAGGTTGTATTTTTTCTCTAAAACTGTCTTTCTGAAAGTTAAAGTAAAATAATAAATTCATTTATTCAAACAAGTGAAGACCAACTCTTTAAAATATTTTCTTGGATTTTCAAATTCTATTTGAGTTTTGTCTCTCTTAGAATTAAAAATGTCGAGCAATGGAGACCAGCTTGCTAGTAAATAAATACAATTTGAAAAAAAAGAGGCAGCTCACTGGTAAGTGCTGCTGTGAAAAACTCAAACCGCCGTCTTGCGGGTTCCAGGGACCACCAAGGAAGGACATGCCTTCTGAGCAGGTGTAGACTTCCTTTCTTTTCCATAAACAAAAGTCTTTTGCGTGTTGCCTTTCAGCCTTCCTGTTGTCTGCGTCTGCCTCTCACTCTCGCTCTCTTCCGGGTTGCACGAGCCGCTGCTCGTGTTGTCGTCTCTCTCTCGTTCCTTCCTCGTACGGGTTGCTCTCGCTCCGCACCATCACCAGCCCCGTTCTCTCCTCCTTCTCCCCTTTTATACAGCGAGAGGAGATACGTTAATCGTGTACAGGTGCGCGATCCTCACTCCTGATCTTATTTGTGGCGTCGCTCCTGGCACGCCTCGCCGCTCGCTCGCCATCCCCGCCTCCTCGCCGCCATCTTGGTGCTTGATTTGGTCGCGGCTAATAAAGTTGGGCACGCTACCAATAAGGAGCTTCCGAATGTTCGCACGTGTGGGTCCGCCTGTGCGTCGACTCACGTCCGTGTGTATGTGTGTGTGTGTGTGTGTGTGTGTGTGTGTGTGTGTGTGTGTGTGTGTATGTGTGTGTGTGTGTGTGTGTGTGTGTGTGTGTGTTGTCAGAGTCGTCAGCTGGAGTCGGAGATGGGGACCACGGAGGAGCACAGTCTGAACAAGGAGGCGAGGAAGTGGGCGACACGGGTGGCCAGAGAACACAAGAACATCGTACACTATAAGCGAGTAAGTCACTCTTCTTACTTTACGGGACTTTTTCTATCCCATATGACACAGGTGTCAAAACTCAAGGCCCGGCGGACACCTGGAAATAATATTTATCAATATAACCTTGTTTTTTCTTACTAAATGTATGTGTTGTTTCCATTTTGACGGGAAAAAAAAAAGTGTACTGGTTGAAATGTGATACTTTTTCAACTTTAACACAGGGGTGTCCAAAGTGCAGCCCGGGGGCCATTTGCCCGCCACACATTATGGAAATGCAATTGCAAAAAAATATATATATATATGTGTGTTGGCCCTGCGATGAGGCGGTGACTTGTCCAGGGTGTACCCCGCCTTCCGCTCGATTGTAGCTGAGATAGGCGCCAGCGCCCCCGCGACCCCAAAAGGGAATAAGCGGTAGAAAATGGTTGGTTGGTTGGTTGGTTTTATATATATATTTATATATATATATATATATATATATATATATATATATTATATTGTATTTTTATATATATATATATATATATATATATATATATATTTATGAATATTTATATATATTTTTATATATTTACATATTTTTTATTTTATATATATTGTGCTTTACTAATAACTGAGGGGAGGTGACGGAAACAGACACCAGAGGACAGTATAGTTCTAAGTATTTATCATATATATATATATATATATATATATATATATAAAGTGGAATGAGGTGAAATCCAACTAGATAAAAAAAAAAATATTTTGTCCATCTTTATTTTATTTACTGTATTTTATTTACTGTATATCTTTATATCCCTGTAATATTTGTCTGATCTTGAATAGGATTGTGCTGAATTTTTTTTATTTCCCCTCAGGGATTAATAAAGTATTTGTGATTCAGATTTTTTTTTGTTTTTTTTTTTGCAATTTATCAAAAAAAAAAAAAATCAATGTTATAATGAATTACTGATCTTTACAAGGCTCCAATTATTTCAAATATTTCACTTCAAAATGTTTTATGTGGAAAATATTGCATATATTGTGTGGTTGCCATATAAGGACATCAACGTTTTATTCGACAAAAGAGCATAAAACAAACAAAATAATAGTTCAAACGTAAAATCCATAGATTTTGATCCTGTAATTTAAGTGTTGAAAGTTAAAAAAAAACTAATAAAAATGTATCACTTTATGAGTGAGGCACCTTTTGGATCCCAAATATATTAAATGGGATTTTATTGATCTTTTCACTGTGATTACTAAAAAATAATAATTAAATAAAATCACTGGGGATTTTATTATTATTATTATAATTATCGTTATTGATCTTTTTAAGGCTCTAATTACTTCACATCCAACATTGCTTTCTGAATGTTTTGGGCAGCGTGGGAAGTACTGCATATTTCAGTTTTATTACAAAAAACAAAGTTGTCTTTGACAGAAAAGGCATAAAACCTTTTTTTATTAATTTTTTTTACTTAATATCAACCTGAAGTTGATACACTGTAGAGATTTACTGTAAACGTTGAATAAAAAACATTAAAAAATGACAATTTAACTTGTTTTTAACATTTTAATAACTGAACCCCTTTTAGTCCCCGGGAGCCCTAAAGGTAAACAAAAAAAAAATCCATATATTTTGTTATGGTTTGAAAAATTTAAAATATCAAAACGGCGCCCGCATGCTTCAATTTTTCCGTGTGTGGCCCTCCGTGGAAAAAGTTTGGACACCCCAGCATCCAATATTGCAAAAAATGTGTAATCATGCGATATTTTTTAATCAAAATGAAAATAAGCAAGTTATCCGTCACATTATTCATTGTAAAAACGGAAATGAAAAAAAATAGACATTTCACTTTAAAATTGACAGTGTTTTTTTACAGCATTTTACTGTAAATTTAAAAAACTTTACCACTGTTTTTTACGGTAAAATTTTATCTACTGAGATGCCAGTTTTTTTTTACCATGAATTCTACGGTTGTTGTTTATTTTTACAGCGTGTTACTTACTGTAAATGGAAAAATGTACCACATTTTTTGCAGTAAAAAAAAAAAACTGGCAGCTTAGTTGGCAGAATAAAAAAAAATGTTGTAAAAACCATCATGGATTTTACAGTAAAATTCTGGCACCAATTTTTCTGGTAAAAAAACAGTGGTACTGTTTTTCCATTTACTGTAATATGTTGTTCAAAAAAAACAACAACACAGTAAAAGTCTTGCGACTGAGTTGTCATTTATTTTACGGTAAAATTTAAAGTTGTTGTTTTTACGGTGTATTACTGTAAGTGGAAAAACGGTACCGCATTGTTTTTACTGTAAAAAAACAAACTGTCAGCTTAGTTGCCAGAATGACTGTAAATATGAAGAATAACCACGTTTTTACAAGGTTTGGTTTTGTGTTTTGCTCAGTCACTGGAGGACTGCGAGAGCCACGGCCTGCCACCCACTGAGCAAGGCAGGGCAGATCTGGAGACCAAGATGGAGGAATCCAAGGAAAACATCCGCAAAGCTGAGGTTTGTGGAGTTTTTCCTCACCGTTAGCACCACACCGTGTTCTCAATCAATCGATTGCACAGCACAGTACATATTCCGTACAATTGACCACAAAATGGTAACACCCTGTGACGGATTTAAGCCGTCGTGTGGGTTGCATGGACCACCCAGGAAGGACATTGCTTTTAGCACAGGTTTGACTCTTTATTTTCCAATATTTTTTTCAACTTGTTTGAGTCCACGTTAATCAATTCATGGTGAATCATGTTTAGCTATACCTTGTCCAGCAGGGATGATACTTGTAAGAAACTTCCTTAATTTGTCGCCACGGAGGCCAGGATTAGTGATTCAAATAGTTCAAAAAGAGTTTGTAAACTACTTCAAAAAGAGTTCCTCTGGAAGTTGGGCAGATTCTGCCATCTGTCCGCTTTGAAGTCCCAGTGGAGTTCTATGAGCCTTATCCTTGGTTGGTTTCAAAGACAGACTTTTGTCTTCTTGTCAGGAACACAATGTTTTTTGTGATAATTTAGAAACAATTATTCTAACAGTACCGGTACCAAAATATTGGTATCGGCACAACCCTGCGTCCAACCCTACTACACGGTACATTTAATTATGAACAATAACCGTTTTAAATGATAACTATGACGACTGTCAGGACTGAAAATATGTGCACTTGTAAACCCTGTTATCTAGTTGGATTTAAACCTTAAATGATTTGTTTCTGCTCTAAGCCGGCTTCAGTAGATCTACAGTGTGGTTTTGACACATACTGTGTAATAACACTGATGTTCACAGGGTTATAAATGATAGTGTTAAAAAAAAAGATGTCTAATTGCCAAGTTGAGTCTTTTTCCCCCCCATGTCTGGCACCCTCTGGTGGCAGCTTTTACACCTACACCCTCCGTGCTCTGACGTGAGTGATATGCTGAGGGGTATTTCAGTCTATTGATAGCATGCCAGCACACACTCACCGTCTTTTGCCGCGGTTTCCTGGCAGAACTGCAGCTGCTACACTTTTGCCGACGCCGTCTTCCTGCTATCTACTCCGGGCCGGCGCTACCTTGACCCAGCTCGTGAATATTTAATGAAACGTCTGCGTTGCAAAGCTCCTGTCGAAGCATTAACAAGGAAATGAGAGCATTGACAATGGCATCATTCACTTTGCTACAGAACTTCCCTTTAAATATCACCATCAAAACACTTTATTCCTTAAAACAAGGGCTGTTAAACAATTAAAATATTTAATCGCGATTAATCGCATTTTGTTCGTAGTTGACTCAAAATTTATCAATACGTCGCAGATAGATGTAACTTTTTTCTCGTAGCCCCTCGTTTAAATATCACCATCAAAACAATTCCTTAAAACAAAGGCTGTTAAACGATTAAAATATTTAATCGCGATTAATCGCATTTTGTTCGTAGTTGACTCAAAATGAATCAATACGTCTCAGATGGATATAACTTTTCTTGTAGAGCCTTGTTTGAATATCACCATTAAAATGCACTTTATTACTTAAAACTAGGGCTGTCAAACGATTAAAAGATTTAGTCACGATTAATCGCATTTTGTTTGTAGTTGACTCAAAATGAATCAATATGTCGCTGATAGATATAACTTTTTTCTCATCGACCTTTGTTTGTATATCACCATCAAAATGCGTTATCACTTAAAACTAGGGCTGTCAAACAATTAAAATATTTAATCGCGATTAATCACATTTTGTCCGTAGTTGACCCACACTTAATCAATATGTCGCAGATAGATATAACTTTTTTCTTGTCGACCCTCGTTTAAATATCACCATCAAAACACCTTATTACTTAAAACTAGGGCTGTCAAACGTTTAAAGTATTTAATCGTGATTAATCGCATTTTGTTCGTAGTTAACTCAAAATTAATCAATATGTCGCAGATAGAAATAACTTTTTTCTCATCGACCCTTGTTTAAATATCACCATCAAAACACCTTATTCCTTAAAACATGGGCTGTTAAACGATTAAAAGATTTAATCGCAATTAATCACATTTTGTTCGTAGTTGACTCAAAATGAATCAATACGTCTCAGATGGGTATAACTTTTCTTGTAGAGCCTTGTTTAAATATCACCATGAAAATGCACTTTATTACTCAAAACTAGGTCTGTCAAATGATTAAAAGATTTAATCGCGATTAATCACATTTTGTTCGTAGTTGACTCAAAATTAATCAATATTTCGCTGATAGATATACATTTTTCTCATCGACCCATGTTTGAATATCACATCAAAATGTGTTATCACTTAAAACTAGGGCTGTCAAACGATCAAAATATTTAATCGCGATTAATCACAGTTTGTTCGTAGTTGACCCACACTTAATCAATATGTCGCAGATAGATATAACTTTTTTTTCATCGACCTTCGTTTAAATATCACCATCAATACACTTTATTACTTAAAACTAGGGCTGTCACACGATCAAAGTATTTAATCGCGATTAATCGCATTTTGTTCGTAGTTGACTCAAAATTTATCAATACGTCGCAGATAGATGTAACTTTTTTCTCGTAGCCCCTCATTTAAATATCACCATCAAAACACTTTATTCCTTAAAACATGGGCTGTTAAACGATTAAAATATGTAATCGCGATTAATCGCATTTTTTTCATAGTTGACTCAAAATGAATCAATACGTCGCAGATGGAGATAACTTTTCTTGTAGAGCCTTGTTTGAATATCACCATTAAAATGCACTGTATTACTTAAAACTAGGGCTGTCAAACGATTAAAGTATTTAATCGTGTTTAATCGCATTTTGTTCGTAGTTGACCCACACTTAATCAATATGTCGCAGATAGATATAACTTTTTTTTCGTCGACTTTCGTTTAAATATCACCATCAAAACGCTTTATTATTTAAAACTAGGGCTGTCACACGATCAAAGTATTTAATCGCGATTAATCGCATTTTGTTCGTAGTTGACTCAAAATGTATCAATACGTCGCAGATAGATGTAACTTTTTTCTCGTAGCCCCTCATTTAAATATCACCATCAAAACACCTTATTCCTTAAAACATGGGCTGTTAAACGATTAAAAGATTTAATCGCAATTAATCACATTTTGTTCGTAGTTGACTCAAAATGAATCAATACGTCTCAGATGGGTATAACTTTTCTTGTAGAGCCTTGTTTAAATATCACCATGAAAATGCACTTTATTACTCAAAACTAGGTCTGTCAAATGATTAAAAGATTTAATCGCGATTAATCACATTTTGTTCGTAGTTGACTCAAAATTAATCAATATTTCGCTGATAGATATACATTTTTCTCATCGACCCATGTTTGAATATCACATCAAAATGTGTTATCACTTAAAACTAGGGCTGTCAAACGATCAAAATATTTAATCGCGATTAATCACAGTTTGTTCGTAGTTGACCCACACTTAATCAATATGTCGCAGATAGATATAACTTTTTTTTCATCGACCTTCGTTTAAATATCACCATCAATACACTTTATTACTTAAAACTAGGGCTGTCACACGATCAAAGTATTTAATCGCGATTAATCGCATTTTGTTCGTAGTTGACTCAAAATTTATCAATACGTCGCAGATAGATGTAACTTTTTTCTCGTAGCCCCTCATTTAAATATCACCATCAAAACACTTTATTCCTTAAAACATGGGCTGTTAAACGATTAAAATATGTAATCGCGATTAATCGCATTTTTTTCATAGTTGACTCAAAATGAATCAATACGTCGCAGATGGAGATAACTTTTCTTGTAGAGCCTTGTTTGAATATCACCATTAAAATGCACTGTATTACTTAAAACTAGGGCTGTCAAACGATTAAAGTATTTAATCGTGTTTAATCGCATTTTGTTCGTAGTTGACCCACACTTAATCAATATGTCGCAGATAGATATAACTTTTTTTTCGTCGACTTTCGTTTAAATATCACCATCAAAACGCTTTATTATTTAAAACTAGGGCTGTCACACGATCAAAGTATTTAATCGCGATTAATCGCATTTTGTTCGTAGTTGACTCAAAATGTATCAATACGTCGCAGATAGATGTAACTTTTTTCTCGTAGCCCCTCATTTAAATATCACCATCAAAACACTTTATTCCTTAAAACATGGGCTGTTAAACGATTAAAATATATAATCGCGATTAATCGCATTTTGTTCATAGTTGACTCAAAATTAATCAATACGTCGCAGATGGAGATAACTTTTCTTGTAGAGCCTTGTTTGAATATCACCATCAAAATGCACTGTATTTCTTAAAACTAGGGCTGTCAAACGATTAAAGTATTTAATCGTGATTAATCGCATTTTGTTCGTAGTTGACCCACACTTAATATGTCGCAGATAGATATAACTTTTTTTTCGTCGACCCTCGTTTAAATATCACCATCAAAACTCTTTATTACTTAAAACTAGGGCTGTCACCCGATCAAAGTATTTAATCGCGATTAATCGCATTTTGTTCGTAGTTGACTCAAAATTTATCAATACGTCGCAGATAGATGTAACTTTTTTCTCGTAGCCCCTTATTTAAATATCACCATCAAAACACTTTATTCCTTAAAACATGGGCTGTTAAACGATTAAAATATGTAATCGCGATTAATCGCATTTTGTTCATAGTTGACTCAAAAGTAATCAATACGTCGCAGATGGAGATAACTTTTCTTGTAGAGCCTTGTTTGAATATCACCATCAAAATGCGTTATTTCTTAAAACTAGGGCTGTCAAACGATCAAAATATTTAATCGCGATTAATCGCATTTTGTTCGTAGTTGACCCACACTTAATCAATATGTCGCATATAGATATAACTTTTTTTTCGTCGACCCTCGTTTAAATATCACCATCAAAACACCTTATTACTTAAAACTAGGGCTGTCCAATGATTAAAGTATTAAATCACGATTAATCGCATTTGTTCATAGTTGACTCAAAATTAATCAATATGTCGCAGATAGATATAACTTTTTTCTCATCGACCCTTACTTAAATATCATCATCAAAATGCTTTATCACTTAAAACTAGGGCTGGCAAACGTTTAAATGATTTAATCGTAATTAATCGCATTCTGTTCATACTTGAGTCAAAATCAATCAATATGTCGCAGATAAATATAACTTTGTTCTCGTCGACCTTCGTTTAAATATCACCATCAAAACGCTTCATTACTTAAAACTAAGGCTGTCAAACGATTAAAAGATTTAATCGCGATTAATCGCATTCTGTTCGTACTTGAGTCAAAATCAATCAATATGTCGCAGATAGATATAACTTTTTTCTCGTCGACCCTCGTTTAAATATCACCATCAAAACACTTTATTACTTAAAACTAGGGCTGTCAAACGATTAAAATATTTAACCGCGATTAATCGCATTTTGTTCGTAGTTGATTCAAAATTAAATAATATGTCGCAGATAAATATCACTTTTTTCTCGTAGACCCTCGTTTAAATATCACCATCAAAACATGTTACTACTTAAAACTAGGTCTGTCAAACGATTAAAATATTTATCGTAATTATTCGTATTTTGTTCGTAGTTAACTTAAAATTAATCAATATGTCGCAGATAGATATAACTTTCTCATCGACCCTTGTTTGAATATCACCATCAAAATGCTTTATTACTTAAAACTAGGGCTGTCAAACGATCAAAATATTTAATCGCGATTAATCACATTTTGTTCGTAGTTGTCCCACAATTAATCAATATGTCGCAGATAGATATAACTTTTTTCTCGTCGACCCTCGTTTAAATACCACCATCAAAACGCTTTATTATTTAAAACTAGGGCTGTAAAACGATCAAAATATTTAATCGCGATTAATCACATTTTGTTCGTAGTTGACCCACAATTAATCAATATGTCGCAAATAGATATAACTTTTTTCTCGTAGACCCTCGTTTAAATATCATCATCAAAACGCACTATTACTAAAAACGCGGGCTGTCAAACGGTTAAAATATTTAATCGCGATTAATCACATTTTGTTCGTAGTTGACCCAAAATTAATCATTACGTCCCCGATAGACATAACTTTTTGAATACCTTCGACTATTTCCGGAGATTGACATCACGGGAGTAACGCTTCTGCACTCCGACCGTATTATTAGATCAGTCACAGTGGAAATGCGCAAAAATTGAAAAGAGATGATATTCAATCAATCAATCAATGTTTACTTATATAGCCCTAAATCACTAGTGTCTCAAAGGGCTGCACAAACCACCACGACATCCTCGGTAGGCCCACATAAGGGCAAGGAAAACTCACACCCAGTGGGACATCGGTGACAATAATGATCCAGTGGGACGTCTGTGACAATAATGATTATGAGAACCTTAGAGAGGAGGAAAGCAATGGATGTCGAGCGGGTCTAACATGATACTGTGAAAGTTCAATCCACAATGGATCCAACACAGTCGCGAGAGTCCAGTCCAAAGCGGTTCCAACTCAGCAGCGAGAGTCCCGTTCACAGCGGAGCCAGCAGGAAACCATCCCAAGCGGAGGCGGATCAGCAGCGCAGAGATGTCGAGGCGGATCAGCAGCGCAGAGATGTCCCCAGCCGATACACAGGCAAGCAGTACATGGCCACCGGATCGGACCGGACCCCCTCCACAGGGGAGAGTGGGACATAGAAGAAAAAGAAAAGAAACAGCAGATCAACTGGTCTAAAAAGGGAGTCTATTTAAAGGCTACAGTATACAAATGAGTTTTAAGGTGAGACTTAAATGCTTCTACTGAGGTGGCATCTCGAACTGTTACCGGGAGGGCATTCCAGAGTACTGGAGCCCGAACGGAAAACGCTCTATAGCCCGCAGACTTTTTTTGGGCTTTGGGAATCACTAACAAGCCGGAGTCCTTTGAACGCAGATTTCTTGCCGGGACATATGGTACAATACAATCGGCAAGATAGGATGGAGCTAGACCGTGTAGTATTTTATACGTAAGTAGTAAAACCTTAAAGTCACATCTTAAGTGCACAGGAAGCCAGTGCAGGTGAGCCAGTACAGGCGTAATGTGATCAAACTTTCTTGTTCTTGTCAAAAGTCTAGCAGCCGCATTTTGTACCAACTGTAATCTTTTAATGCTAGACATGGGGAGACCCGAAAATAATACGTTACAGTAGTCGAGGCGAGACGTAACAAACGCATGGATAATGATCTCAGCGTCCTTAGTGGACAGAATGGAGCGAATTTTAGCGATATTACGGAGATGAAAGAAGGCCGTTTTAGTAACGCTTTTAATGTGTGCCTCAAAGGAGAGAGTTGGGTCGAAGATAATACCCAGATTCTTTACCGTGTCGCCTTGTTTAATTGTTTGGTTGTCAAATGTTAGAGTTGTATTATTAAATAGAGTTCGGTGTCTAGCAGGACCGATAATCAGCATTTCCGTTTTTTTGGCATTGAGTTGCAAAAAGTTAGCGGACATCCATTGTTTAATTTCATTAAGACACGCCTCCAGCTGACTACAATCCGGCGTGTTGGTCAGCTTTAGGGGCATGTAGAGTTGGGTGTCATCAGCATAACAGTGAAAGCTAACACCGTATTTGCGTATGATGTCACCTAGCGGCAGCATGTAGATGCTGAAGAGTGCAGGGCCAAGGACCGAACCCTGGGGAACTCCACACGTTACCTTAACGTAGTCCGAGGTCACATTGTTATGGGAGACACACTGCATCCTATCAGTAAGATAAGAGTTAAACCAAGACAGGGCTAAGTCTGACATACCAATTCGTGTTTTGATACGTTCTAATAAAATATTATGATCGACGGTATCGAAAGCAGCGCTAAGATCGAGGAGCAGCAACATAGATGACGCATCAGAATCCATCGTTAGCAATAGATCATTAGTCATTTTTGCGAGGGCTGTCTCCGTGGAGTGATTTGCCCTGAAACCGGATTGAAAGGTTTCACATAGATTGTTAGACGCTAAGTGTTCATTTAACTGCTCCGCAACAATTTTTTCGAGGATTTTTGAAATAAAGGGAAGGTGAGACACCGGTCGGTAGTTTACCATGAGGTCAGGATCGAGGTTAGGTCTTTTAAGAAGAGGATGAATAACCGCTTTTTTGAATGCTAGGGGAACAGTGCCCGAGGAAAGTGATAAGTTTATAATATTTAGCACTGATGGACCTAATAATACAAAGAGCTCCTTGATCAGTTTCCCAGGAAGAGGGTCAAGTAAACATGTTGTTTGTTTTATTCCATTTACACGTTGTAACAATTCCTCTAATGTTATTTCCTCAAAACGAGAGAAACTATTTTGGAGGGCAGTATCCGCCGTATATACAATCGTGTCAGTGTTAATAGAACCCCGTTGTAGCTGGGACGCATTGTCTTTAATCTCCTTTCTAATGACTTCAATTTTCTTACTAAAGAATTGCATAAAGTCATCAGCTGAGTGGGTGGAGCTACTGGAAGGAGTCCCTTGTTGGGTAAGCGATGCTACCGTACTAAACAAAAATTTAGGATCGTTTTTATTACGGTGGATGAGATTTGAGTAATAATTAGCTTTAGCTAAGGTAAGCATGCGTTTATAAGTTATTAAACCATCACTAAATGCTTGATGGTGCACCTCAAGTTTAGTCGTGCGCCATTTGCGTTCCAGCTTTCTGCATAATAATTTCTGAGCTCTAGTTTCTTCTGTAAACCACGGGGTGCGCTTTTTTGGAGCCTTTTTTAACTTTAGCGGTGCTATGTTATCAATGGTTTCGCGCAGGGCGTCGTTAAAGTTGTTAGTGAGGTTATCAATAGAGCCCACATACTTTGGGAATGGTGCCATTACCGAGGGCAGTAGGTCAGCAAGAGTTGTCGTTGTGGCCGTATTAATGTTGCGGCTGCTATAGCAGTTATTATTATTATTAGTTTGACGAACATGCGTCTGAACCTCGAATTTTATAAGGTAATGATCGGACAATACTTTAGTATACGGGAGTATCGTAACTTTGGAAGCGGTGATACCCCTGACAAGCACTAGGTCTATCGTATTACCGTTGCGATGCGTGGGTTCATTTATTATTTGTGTGAGACCACAGCTATCAATTATAGTCTGGAGCGCTACGCACGGTGGGTCCGATGGGGTATTCATATGGATATTAAAGTCCCCCATTATGATTATATTATCGGCGTGTGTCACTAGATCAGCAACGAACTCTGAGAATTCATTGATAAAGTCCGAACAGGGCCCTGGGGGGCGGTAGATAACAGCCAGGTGTAGAGGCAGCGGTGTGACAGACCTCATAGTAAGCACCTCAAACGATTTATATTTATTATTTATGTTAGGACTAAGGTTAAAGTTTTCGTTGTATATTAGTGCGACCCCCCCACCCCTTTTAAGCGGACGGGCAATATGCGCATGTGTAAAGTTAGGAGGACATGCCTCATTTAGCGCAAAAAAGTCGTTTGGTTTAAGCCAGGTTTCACTGAGACCGATGACGTTAAGATTGTTGTCTCTGATAATATCATTAACTAACAACGTTTTGGGAGACAATGATCTTATGTTTAAAAAACCTATATTATAGGTAGTGGGCTGTTTTAGGGAATTTTTGATCAAATTATACGTAGTAGCAATATTAATAATGTTGTGTTTATTATGCCCAGTGCATTCAGTATAATTACGACCATATCTAGGAATTGATACGACGGGAATGTTCCGATTGTTTGTTTGTTGCTTTGATAAACTGCACGCATCATGGTTAGCCTCCTCAGTAACGGGGATTTTCCGATTGTTTGTTTGTTGCTCTGATAAACTGCACGCATCATAGTTAGCCACCTCAGTAAAACACATGTCCAACTCTGAACCACTCAAAGCAGAAAAAACTTGTTCTAATTTAACAGACTCCTTACCCAGACCAGTAATCTCGCATTTTCCATCTAAATCCGTCTTCGGGATGGAGGAAAGTGGTGTTCTGTGGGGATTAGCCTTCTGCTTTGTTTTTAGCCCCGCTCGACATCCGCGTTTCCGATCACACCGCTGGCGTCTGCTCCGTAGACGGCCCCCGCTGCTACTAGACTCCGCTGCTTCACAGGCCGCTGGACGTAGCCGCCGACGAATCCCCATGCTAGTTAGCATGTTTAGCACGCCCGCGTCTATCAGTCCAAAACGGCCCAATATGTCCATATCCAGAAGTGTCTGGCGGTCGTACGTGATCACGGAGTGACCACGATGCGAGCCAGCCATGAAGTCTGCAGAACTGTCCGGCATTTCCGCCAAATGTTCCATCTTTAGCAAGAGCACCGCAGTGTCGCAGCCCGTCCGGGCGCCGCCATCTTGCCATATATTGTTATTATAAGCTCTAACGCAGATGGACTATTTTAGCGGCACATTGGTAGCGGTGAGCTAATGCTAGCTTACGCTGCTATTGTTGACACACTGAGCCGACGGCTGCTTCTGCTCGGTCTCAAACTTGCTAAAAGTCAATTCTAGATTATAATTCATGCATCTCTCATCTGCTAGTAGACAAATGTGGCCATGGTCTGACAGGCTGGTCCACTTTCACATCCCTGAGATGGCAAAATAGACACAAAAATGTTTTATTCTAGTTAGTTTACATGTTTAATGCTATAGTGTCACTTTAAATCTACATCCTCTTAATACTCGGCTTCTAAAATTTATTGCTCATCCTCTTTGTATTCGGGCTCAAAAATATAAGGTCCTGGATCGTAATTTTCCTCAAAGTAATCGTTGTTGTTTCTCACAATGTCTGCTTGATTAGCATTGTTGTTGATGTGGAAGAGATCTGTGTTTCCTGGCGTGCTTCCTCATCACATCTATTTATTCTGAAAATATGGAAGTCTTTGGGTGTCATAAATCAGACGTATATGATAACAGTATTTAATACATAGGCAACTTGTTTTTTGCACTCTTCTGCTACATTAAACAGCTCAACATAAGAAAACAAAGACCGGCAGGAGAGTTTTTTTGAAGGATGTAGTGTGGAACTGTGAAATACCAATCTTGTGGCGATTTAGCTGTAAGGCAAATTTCAGTTTGCTAACAGTCGCGTTAGCATTTTGATTTGCGCATCAAACTATACTTACTAGTTTAGCAGGAACAGAGCTGGAAATCAATGTTGATCCTTGACTGTCCTTTTATCCGGGTCAACTTTTCGTTTCTTTGGTTGATTTGGAGCTTCGGCCATGATAGCAGCAATTGCAAGTCAGCGTTCTTTTTTCGATGTGCTTAGCTGTTGTGTAGCTGCTAGCCTAGCCTATCGCCTAGCATGTGTGTAAATTGCTTTGGTAAAATAGAGGAAATTGTGAGGTTATTGGAGGACGAGTTGCATTGTTCTTTACTTTTTTTGTGTAATGTTCTTCTAATCCAGGATGTTTTTTTGTCTTTAGAATGTGTGACTTCAGACACCCCTGGTCCAAACCTTGGACTGGGGCTGTGAATCTAGAAATATTACCTTTAGCTCCGGCATATTTATTGTCCAGTCGTCACGAGGAAAATGCTTTTCCAACACATTTTGTTTCCGCCGCGTTTATTAATCAGAGCTGAAGAGCTGTCAGCGTTTTGCGCGGCGTCGGACACGGTCCTGGTCCTGGTCCTGGTCCTGGTCCTGGTCCCTGGCCAGCCAATGTTCAGTGTCAGCATGCCGGTGGAACTGAAGAAGCAGGTAATGGAAGAAGACAGCGGTGGAATTGTGGATAAGACGGCAAGGAAGGATTAGAGATGAAAGAGAGAGTTGGACTGGGATTTCCTGCTTTTGTGTTTTTAGCTTCATTTTTAGGTAAAAAAAATAATAAAAGATGGCACATGTCCAGTTCTAACAGTGCAGGCAGCTTATTAAAAGTAAGTCTGGGAATGAGAAAGTGATTTGTGATTTCATGGAATATTTGCTTTGGACTTTATATGAGTTCACTTTTTGAGGTGAAGATGATTTTTTTTCATTTTATTTTTATTGAAATCCTTCCCATCCATCCATCATCTTCCGCTTATCCGAGGTCGGGTCGCGGGGGCAGCAGCCTAAGCAGGGAAACCCAGACTTCCCTCTCCCCAGCCACTTCGTCTAGCTCTTCCCGGGGGATCCCGAGGCGTTCCCAGGCCAGCCGGGAGACATAGTCTTCCCAACGTGTCCTGGGTCTTCCCCGTGGCCTCCTACCAGCTGGATGTGCCCTAAACACCTCCCTAGGGAGGCGTTCGGGTGGCATCCTGACCAGATGCCCGAACCACCTCATCTGGCTCCTCTCCATGTGGAGGAGCAGCGGCTTTACTTTGAGTTCCTCCCTGATGGCAGAGCTTCTCACCCTATCTCTAAGGGAGAGACCCGCCACACTGTGGAGGAAACTCATTTGGGCCGCTTGTACCCGTGATCTTATCATTTCGGTCATGACCCAAAGCTCATGACCATAGGTGACGATGGGAACGTAGATCGACCGGTAAATTGAGAGCTTTGCCTTCCGGCTCAGCTCCTTCTTCACCACAACGGATCGGTACAACGTCCGCATTACTGAAGACGCCGCACCGATCCGCCTGTCGATCTCACGATCCACTCTTCCCTCACTCGTGAACAAGACTCCCAGGTACTTGAACTCCTCCACTTGGGGCAGGGTCTCCTCCCCAACCCGGAGACGGCACTCCACCTTTTTCCGGGCGAGAACCATGGACTCGGACTTGGAGGTGCTGATTCTCATTCCGGTCGCTTCACACTCGGCTGCGAACCGATCCAGCGAGAGCTGAAGACCCCGGTCAGATGAAGCCATCAGGACCACATCATCTGCAAAAAGCAGAGACCTAATCCTGCGGTCACCAAACCAGAACCCCTCAACGCCTTGACTGCGCCTAGAAATTCTGTCCATAAAAGTTATGAACAGAATGGGTGACAAAGGACAGCCTTGGCGGAGTCCAACCCTCACTGGAAATGTGTCCGACTTACTGCCGGCGATGCGGACCAAGCTCTGACACTGATCATACAGGGAGCGGACCGCCACAATAAGACAGTCCGATACCCCATACTCTCTGAGCACTCCCCACAGGACTTCCAGAGGGACACGGTCGAATGCCTTCTCCAAGTCCACAAAGCACATGTAGACTGGTTGGGCAAACTCCCATGCACCCTCAAGAACCCTGCCCAGAGTATAGTATTATTAGTAGATTGCACAGTACAGTACATATTCCGTACAATTGACCAGTAAATGGTAACACCCCAATACGTTTTTCAACTTGTTTAAGTCGGGGTCCACGTTAATCAATTCATGGTGTACTGGAGAGGAAGCTATGCCGGATAGTCCAACCTCGGATTCAGGAGGAACAGTGTGGTTTTCGTCCTGGTCGTGGAACTGTGGACCAGCTCTATAGTCTCAGCAGGGTTCTTGAGGGTGCATGGGAGTTTGCCCAACCAGTCTACATGTGCTTTGTGGACTTGGAGAAGGCATTGGACCGTGTCCCTCGGGAAGTCCAGTTGGGAGTGCTCAGAGAATATGGGGTACCGGACTGTCTGATTGTGGCGGTCCGCTCCCTGTATGATCAGTGCCAGAGCTTGGTCCGCATCGCCGGCAGAAAGTCAGACCCGTTTCCAGTGAGGGTTGGACTACGCCAAGGCTGTCCTTTGTGTTCATAACTTTTATGGACAGAATTTCTAGGCACAGTCAGGGCGTTGAGGGGATCCGGTTTGGTGGCTGCAGGATTAGGTCTCTGCTTTTTGCAGATGATGTAGTCCTGATGGCTTCATCTGACCGGGATCTTCAGCTCTCACTGGATCGGTTCGCAGCCGAGTGCGAAGCGACTGGGATGGGAATCGGCACGACTGCAAATAACATGGAAGGGATGGACCGCTCGCCTGTGTATCGGTTGGGGACATCTCTACGCTACTGATCCGCCTCCGCTTGAGATGGTTTCCTGTGGACGGGACTCTCGCTGCTGTCTTGGATCCGCTTTGAACTGAACTCTCGCGGCTGTGTTGGAGCCACTATGGATTGAACTTTCACAGTATCATGTTAGACCCGCTCGACATCCATTGCTTTCGGTCTCCTAGAGGTCCTCTCCAAGGTTTCTCATAGTCAGCATTGTCACTGGCGTCCCACTGGATGTGAATTCTCCCTGCCCACTGGGTGTGAGTTTTCCTTGCCCTTTTGTGGGTTCTTCCGAGGATGTCGTAGTCGTAATGATTTGTGCAGTCCTTTGAGACATTTGTGATTTGGGGCTATATAAATAAACATTGATTGATTGATTGATTGAACATCTTTGTGTCACAGTGTTTTAGTGACAAACCCCAAGATGCAGTCTTTGTCCAGAAAAAACATGATTTAATGTTCAAAATAAAAGGTAAAAAACACAAACCAGGAACTAGGTATAGCCAAAACTGAAAACATGAACCAGCAAACAGCTAATGGCTAACAAGAAAACAGGAAAAAAAAGAGCTAGGAGAAAAGCAAACTACAAATAGCTACGACAACAGCTACAAGCACAAGTAGTAGCACGACAGGTAGTAGCTGTAACGATATCGACAATGACAGGTGGTGGTGACATCGACACGACAATACTCCAACACCGACTGGAGGACAAAGCAGGTTTAAATAGTACCTGGCTGATTGACACCAGGTGTGGCCAAGTGCCAATCAGCCACAGCTGAAGGGGGACACAGCACTTAGGGAGACAAACAGGAAACAGAACCAAAACAAGCGCGCTGACAGGAAATACAACCAAACACAGAGGAAAAACTAAAACACAACCAAACTGTCAGGAGCAAGCCTGACGCTCTGTTTCTAAAAGTAGAAAAAGACAAATGTATGCGTTTGACATGTTTAACAATCCTTACCTTGCTTCCTTTAAAGACCGTGAAGTTGAAAGCGGAAGCTCGGCTGGACCTCCTGCGGCAGGTGGGCGTTGCCGTGGATACCTGGCTGAAGAGTGCCATGAACCAGGTGTGTTGCGTTCAAAGTCTCGCTGCATGGGAGAAAAAATTGTGTTGTTGTTGTTGAAAAAGTCTGATATTTTATTTTTAGTCCACATTGATTCTTGTTTTAATGTTTTTTTTGTGTTTTAAATGTTTTAGTGGCTTACTGTATATGGAAAAAAACAGTACCAAAGTTGATTTTACAGTACAAAACACAGTCGGTGGAATTTTACTGTGTAATCTATTGTCAATTTTACATTCTACCATTTGTTTTGAAATTAGAAGTCAAGCTGATATTTTAGTACAGTATTTATCTTTATTTTAACAAAAAATATTTTTGGAATACATGACAATATAATATTTTGATGATGATATTAATAAATAAAAGATAAATATATGCAAAATTTATGAAAAAATATTTTATTTTTAATCCATACTGCTTGTTTGTTTTAATTTTTAGTTTTTGTTTTTTTTTATTATCATTTTGGCACCGATACCAGTACTAAAATGTTGGTATCGGGACAACCCTACATCTTATTTTATGTAGTTTTGTAAGATTGAAAATATAAATGTGTGAAAATCCCCTCACTCTTTCTGCGCATGCCGTAGGTGATGGAGGAGCTGGAGAACGAGCGCTGGGCCAGCTACACTTCCCATGATCCTTCACTGTCGGTGAGACAACCCACCCTCACTCCTTTTGCCGATGAAAAAGGCAACAATGGTGAAACCACAACCGAAAGTGACAACAATATCGTAAAGATGCACTCGCACAAACAGTTAAGTTGAGAGGGCGGCATCCACGCGACCGCATGTTGAACTGTGACCTTTAAAGGCCAAGTATGCTCCTTTAAATGTGTCAGGTTCAAACATTGATGACATCTATTAAACAAGACAAGAAGCAAGGAATTAAACAGAAGCAGAATTAAATTTGCCTCGATGAGGAGAATCGCGTAGACACACGCGCTGATGAAAGATTGTACGCCTCCTATTTTATGTGGATTTTCCCTGATTACATGGCAACAGCTGTTTCAAAGGGAGGGGCGGTCGTAAACAGCCATGGCCTTTGATTAAAAACAGTTCAAAGAAAAAGGTCGTAAAACAGTTCAAAGAAGAGGTGCCTGGAGCTTGGGCAGGTCCTGCTTCCTCTCCGCCTTGTAGCTCTCGTTAATCAATGTATGGAACTACTTGTGCAATGTTCCACGCTCTGACGAAATATTGTATGCCTCCTCTTTTATTTGGACTTTCCCTGATTACATGGCAACAGCTGTTTCTAAGCGAGGGGTGGTTGTAAACAGCCATCTCCTTTCAATCAATCAATCAATCAATGTTTATTTATATAGCCCTAAATCACAAGTGTCTCAAAGGGCTACACAAGCCACAACGACCTCCTCGGTTCAGATCCCATATTAAAGCAAGGAAAAACTCACAACCCAGTGGGATGTCAATGTGAATGACTATAAGTAACCATGGAGAGGTAGCATAATATTGATTTTTGATTAAAAAACAGTTCCAAGAAAAGGTCGTAAAACAGTTCAAAAAAGAGGTGGCTGGGGCTTGGGCAGGCCCTGCTTCATCTCCGCTTTGTAGCTCTCGGGTCAAGACAAAATCTGTCTGTGGATTACAATACATCACAGAAACCTTTGATATATTTGCCTGAAGACAGAGACACTAAGTGGATTGCACGTCTGTCAGGTTCAAACACTGATGGCATCTATTAAACAAGACAAGAAGCAAGGAATCAAACAGAGACAGAGTTATATTTGTCTCGATGAGGAGAATCGCGTAGACACACACGCTGACGAAAGATTGTACGCCTCCTTTTTTATGTGGATTTTCCCTGATTACATGGCAACAGCTGTTTCGAAGGGAGGGGCGGTCGTAAACAGCCATTACCTTTGATTAAAAACAGTTCAAAGAAAAGGTCGTAAAACAGTTCAAAGAAGAACTGTTTTATTTTAGATATGTAATACCCCATATCAAAAGTGCAAGCGAGAGGACAAAATAAACGATCGCTGCTCACTCTTGCTGCTTGTTGTCACTTCTTCTGCAGCCGAGTAGTCGCAAGAAGGATCACTAGCGCCCTCTACCACCAGGAGGCGGGAGTCATTTAATGACTCATATTTGACACACGCAGCTACGGTATATAAATAAAACATAGCTGCTTACTGTTCTTTTTAGCATATTCAATAGCTTGGACCTTAAATCCTACTGAATAGCTCTTAATCTTCTTCCCTTTATGCGATTTCAAATGATTGAAATCAGCCTCCACCATTTTGAAAATGATGACAGGTGAAGTGTCACTCGTGACGTGACGAGTTTGACCCGGTGGAAATTCTAGGCATATGATAAATATTTAGCAGAACGAGTTTGACCCGGCGGAAATTGTAGACATGCGCTATCAAAAATAATATTTTGCGAAACGAGTTTGACCCGGCGTTAATCCTGAGCCGGCGGTAATGCTAAGCACGCGCTAATTATTTTGCGAAACGAGTTCGACCCGGCAGTAATTCTAGGCCGGCGCATACTATAAGTCAAGGAAATATGGTAAATTCAACCAACTTTAGTTTCGTTAAAACTATTTACTTTATGGCCGTCAGCGAAGAGAAATCCCTAAATTTGGGGCGGTATAGCTCGGTTGGTAGAGTGGCCGTGTCAGCAACTTGAGGGTTGCAGGTTCGATTCCCGCTTCCACCATCCTAGTCACTGCCGTTGTGTCCTTGGGCAAGACACTTTACCCACCTGCTCCCAGTGCCACCCACACTGGTTTAAATGTAACTTAGATATTGGGTTTCACTATGTAAAGCGCTTTGAGTCACTAGAGAAAAGCGCTATATAAATATAATTCACAATTCACACAAATTAGCCGCACTGTTTTTATAAGCCGCAGGGTTCAAAGCGTCGGGAGAAAACGAGCAATATTTTTAAAGAAAAACAAACAAAAACTGCTTTTTAAGCACGTTCAACAGTTAACTGATAATATTGAACAATTTGGTTGAATGTAAACAAATACTAACATTTTTCTTTAGCCTACTGACCCTAACAGGTAACTTTATTCCGAAAATGTTCCGATTCCCAAGGCCCGACCGGAAAGATTTCCATTTTTAATCGGTCATTATAAATAAATGTAAGCCGACCAGAATAGCTCGGCTGACAGATCACCTGCTGAATGATGCAACGCGCCGGATAATTGATCTCAGACAGTTTCATCATCGGCTGCCCCAAAAACCCATGAATGAAAGATAAGTCATTATCACCTAAAATGTGATATCAGGATATATTTATCCTTCAATCTTCTTTGTGTGCGGTCGAGTGAGCACCTGCCGGTTCTTGTCATTCCACTCACATGACACTGCAGCACAAACACCAGAACCACAGAGAGGGAGCTTCTAAGTAGGAAGGAGAGAAAGAACTGGTCCAGTTGGGACCACAATGGGACCAAAAGTGGCACCTAGTCCTGCAGCTCCTGACTCAAAATACTCGCTGATCAATCAATGTTTATTCATATCACAAGTGTCTCAATTACGACATCCTCGGTTCAGATCCCACATAAGGGCAAGGAAAAACTCACAACCCCAGTGGGATGTCAATGGGAAAGACAATGAGAAACCTTGGAGAGGACCGCAGATGTGGCTCTATAGTCTCGGCAGGGTCTTTAAGGGTTCATGGGAGTTTGCCCGAATGGTCTACATGTGCTTTGTGGACTTGGAGGAGGCATTCGGCCGTCGGGGAGTGCTCAGAGAGTACGGGGTATCGGTCTAATTGTAGGATCAGTTTCAGAGCTTGGTCCGCATTGGTAAGTCGGACCCGTTTCCAGTGAGGGTTGGACTACGCCAAGGCTGCCCTTTGTGTTCATAACTTTTATGGACAGAATTTGTTGGCGCAGTCAAGGTTTTCAGGGGTTCTGGTTCGGTGGCTGCAGGATTAGGTCTCTGCTTTTTGCGGATGATGTGGTCCTGATGGCTTCATCTGGCCAGGATCTTCAGCTCTCACTGGATCGGTTGACTGGTATGAGAATCAGCACCTCCAAGTCCTGAGTCTATGGTTCTCGCCCGGAAAAGGGTGGAGTGGAATCTCCGGGTTGGGGAGGAGACCCTGCCCCAAGTGGAGGAGTTCAAGTACCTAGGAGTCTTGTTCACGAGTGGGGGAAGAGTGGATGGTGGGATCGATAGGCGGATCTTCAGTATTACGGACGCTATATCGATGCGTTGTGGTGAAGAAGGAGCTGAGCCGGAAGGCAAAGCTCTCAATTTACCGGTCGATCTACATTCCCATCCTCGCCTATGGTCATGAGCTCTGGGTCATGACCGAAAGGACAAGATCATGGGTACAAACGGCACAAATATGCTGGGTTCTCCCTTAGAGATAGGGTGAGAAGTTCTGCCATCCGGTAGGAGATCAAAGTAAAATTTCTGCTCCTCCACATGCAGAGGAACCAGATGAGGTGGTTCGGGTATCTGGTCAGGATGCAACCTGAACGCCTCCCTAGGGAGGTGTTTAGGGCACGTCCGACCGGTAGGAGGCCACGGGGAAGACCCAGGACACGTTGGGAAGACTATGTCTCCCGGCTGGCCTGGGAACGCCTCGGGATCCCCCGGGAGGAGCTGGACCAAGTGTCAAGGGCTCACTAGGGCTCTTTAGCGCCGCCCTAGTGGCTAGCTGGAGCTTTTTCAAAAATATAACTTTCTCCGACCTTCTAAGACGTGTTTTATGCCACTTCTTTTTCCGTCTCATTTTGTCCACCAAACTTTGAACCTTGTGTATGAATGCACAACGGTGAGTTTTGTTGATGTTATTAACTTGTGTGGAGTGATATGTCCCAGTTAGTTGGTGATGAACCCCATGATGCGGAGATGGAGGCAGGCATTGGATATGAAGACATGATTTAATATAAATAATAGAGCAAAAACAAACAAAAAGCAAGCATGTTGGCGGGATAACAAACTAAGGGAGCTAGCACTGGGAGCTAAAAAAAAACAAAAAGGAACTTTAGCATGGAAGGTAGTGGAAAACAAACAGAAAAACTGGAAATAGCTAATGCTAACAGAAACAGCTTACCGCTACGACGACCAGGACAAAACGTAGCACGACAGGTAGTAGCTGTAACAAAATGACACGACAAGAGTGACATGTGGCAACGACGATGCAATACAATACAATGATCCAGCACTGACTTGGAGGAACAAAGCAGGTAAAATAGGAGCTGGCCGATTGACATCAGGTGTGACCCGATGCCAATCAGCCGCAGCTGAGTGAAAACAAACAGGAAGCTGAACCAAAATAAGAGCACTAGACAGGAAATACTAAACACAGAGGAAACAGACAAATGCAGAGGAAAAAAAACTAAAACATAGACAAACTGTCAGGGGAAAGCCTGACATGACTGTCCAGAGTCGAGACCCAGGATGGACCGCTCGTCGGGACCCAGGATGGACCGCTCGCCTGTATCGGTTGGGGACATCTCTACGCTGCTGATCCGCTTGAGATGGTTTCCTGTGGACGGGACTCTCACTGCTGTCTTTGGAGCCACTATGGATTGAACTTTCACAGTATCATGTTAGACCCGCTCGACATCCATTGCTTTCGGTCCCCTAGAGGGGGGGGGGGGGGGTTGCCCACATCTGAGGTCCTCTCCAAGGTTTCTCATAGTCAGCATTGTCACTGGCGTCCCACTGGATGTGAATTCTCCCTGCCCACTGGGTGTGAGTTTTCCTTGCCCTTTTGTGAGTTCTTCCGAGGATGTTGTAGTCGTAATGATTTGTGCAGACCTATGAGACATTTGTGATTTGGGGCTATATAAATAAACATTGATTGATTGATTGATTGATAATCAGACATATTTGGTCACTGCATGACTGTAAGCTAATCGATGCTAACATGCTATTTAGGCTAGCTGTATGTAAATATTGCACTACTATACCTCATTTAGTTTCCTTTAAGTCCTCACAATTCAATTTATATCTAATGAGACAATCTGTATGTCATATGGCTTTTAATTTTTTCCGCTACACACAGATTTGTTTTTGTATTTTTAGTCCAATATGGCTTTTTCAACATTTTTGCTTCTCGACCCCTGGGCTAGGGAGAGGGAAGTCTGGGGCTTCTCTGCTTAGGCTGCTGCCCCCGCGACCTGACCTCGGATAAACAGAAAAAGATGGAGGGATGGCTAAGTGTTAGCATGCTAGCATTTTAGCCAACTTTATAGATAATGTTACTTGGCACTTTTTACTAGCATGCTGACAGTTAGCATTTTGGCTCTTAAGCCAGTTTTTAAAGGTAACAAAATAAAATAAAATGGATATTTTTTACTATCAAAATATGAGAAATGGTGGGAAAATACTTCAAAATTGAGGGGAATTTGTGGATTGTTTTTAGACTACTCACAGTCTAAAAACATCTGCATCAGCGTATCTTACCTGGTGAGGATATTTATGACGGGTATTAGCACACAATGCTTAACACACACACACACACACATGAACGCACACACACACACACAGGTGTTGTGTTTCAGGTGTTGAGTTTAGTGTGTCAACAGAAAAGTGC
Organism: Nerophis ophidion; assembly: GCF_033978795.1. NCBI lineage: Eukaryota > Metazoa > Chordata > Actinopteri > Syngnathiformes > Syngnathidae > Nerophis > Nerophis ophidion. The sequence continues at coordinate 56,174,719 of NC_084623.1, read as the reverse complement.
TGACTTAACACAAAAGCTGAGGTCACATGACCACAAAACGCTCATGCGACCAAAGAGGGAGGGGCTAAAAGTGATGAGACCACCTCACAGGACCCGGACAGGTAACCGGGCTGGACTTTTTTCTTTCCGAGGGGGGGAAACAAAGAGCTTGACGATATCGCCATGACTTTGTTGCGTTTGTATGACCTTTCATGAGTGACGTGTGCGTTTGTGTGTCATGAAGGGCACGGTGGACTTGGAGCGGGAGGACGGCGAGGAGTGTGAGGAGAACATGGAGGTGTTTGACGACAGCAGCTCCAGCCCCTCGGGAACACTTCGGAACTACCCGCTAACCTGCAAAGTGATCTACTCCTACAAGGTATGCCGCAAAACCGCGTCGTCGATCCACGTTGCGAAGCCGCTTCTAAGGCACTAACCCTCACCTCCAAGGCGGAAAATGAACTTAAGTTTCTTCCAAGTAGCGTTATCACTGAAGGACTAGAGGATAAGGAATGGCTATGCACGTTACACACACACACAGAGCAGTACGACACAAGGAGCTAAACGTTGAACTTCAATGCATTTGATCCAAATGTCGATAATATTGATACCTGGTACAGTGGAACCTCGATTTACGGACTTAATTGGTTTTTGAACATGGTTCGTCGATCAAAAAGTTTGTATAGTGAAGTCAATTTTACCCCTAAAAAACAATGTAAACATAAATAATTGCTTCTAGCACACACACATACACATATATATATATATATATATATATATATATATATATATATATATATATATATGTATATATATATGTATATATATATATATATATGTATATATATATATATATGTGTATGTGTGTATATATATGTATGTATATATATATATGTATATATATATATTTATATATATGTATGTATATATGTATATATGTATATTTATGTATATGTATGTATATATATATGTATGTATGTATGTATATATATATGTGTATATACATATATATATATATATATATATATATATATATATATACACACACACACATATATATACATGCATATATACATATATGTACACATATATATATACATATAATATATATATACACGTATACACATATACAGTACAAATATAGTATATACACATGTATATACGTACATATATGTATACATATATATTTATATGTGTGTATATGTATATATATATTGTATATGTATTTATGTGTACATGTATATATGTATGTGTATATGTATATATATGTATACATATATATACATATGCACATATATATGTGTATATACTATAAATGTATATATATATATTTATATATATATATATGTGTGTGTGTATATATTATATATGTATATATATGTGTACATATATGTTTATACGTATGTATATATGTGTATATATGTATATATATACAGTATGTATATATATATATATATATATATATATATATATATATATATATATATATATATATATATATATATATATATATATATGTATATGTACCAAAATGGATACATGGATGATACAGCAGAGGATTGGGAGAATGTCATGTGGTCAGATGAAACCAAAATAGAACTTTTTGGTATAAACTCAACTCGTCGTGTTTGTAGGAAGAAGAGTACTGAGTTGCATCCCAAGAACACCAGACCTACTGTGAAGCATGGGGGTGGAAACATCATGCTTTGGGGCTGTTTTTCTGCTAAGGGGACAGGACGATTGATCCGTGTTAAGGAAAGAATGAATGGGGCCATGTATCGTGAGATTTTGAGCCAAAACCTCCTTCCATCAGTGAGAGCTTTGAATGGTTGACCAAATACTTATTTTCCACCATAATTTACAAATAAATTCTTTAAAATTCTTACAATGTGAATTCCTGGATTTTTTTTTCACATTCTGTCTCTCACAGGTGAAGTGTACCTATGATGAAAATTACAGACCTCTGTCATCATTTTAAGTGGGAGAACTTGCACAATCGCTGGCTGACTAAATATTTTTCTGCCCCACTGTAGATATCTACATATATACACATACATACATACATACATGTATATATATATACTGTATATATATATACACATATATATATATAATAAATTTAACAGATTTTTCAGGCACACACCTGAGAGTAATATATTTTGGTATTTGATGCATTTTACCGTTAGCATTTTAGTACGCTAGCACTAGCATGCTTGCTTTTTTTTGGTATTTCACTATGATCTGGTGTGTATTTATATAGCACTTTACGTGGCATGACACCCAAAGCGTAATGCATTAATGCTAACTGTTAGCATGCTGGCTTTATTCGCTCATTCTGCTTGTATATTTTTTTTTTTTTTTACCAGACGCTATCTGTCCGGCGTGCTAACTGTTAGCATTCGAGCTCGGCTTGGGCTCTCGAGCGTTCACATGTAATTTCTATTGAAATTGCAATTTTGTAGATTTAAAAAAAAAAAACCTCCATATTGTACTGGTTTTAAAGGTGAAACACTACCAAAATTCTCTTATTCGTCGGTCTGTGGCCCTCAGTGGGGAAAAGGGTTTGGACGCCCCTGTTTTAATAACTTGCTATAAAACATTTTCACGTCTGAAATATATTGTCAAAGTATCGGATCTGATCTGAGGTCAAAAATGTTGACTGGGGCATACCTCGTATCCATCCATTTCCTACCGCTTGTCCCTTTTGTGAACATGAACGGCAAAGGAGCCAGTAATGTTTTATTGAAAATGTACTTAAGCTACAATCCCTGCTGTGGTGAAGACTTGTGTGTCCATTATTGTCCACCAGGCCTCGCAACCAGATGAGTTAACTATTGATGAACAGGAGATGCTGGAAGTGATTGAGGACGGGGACATGGAGGACTGGGTCAAGGTGGGTGAACACACACACACACACACACACACACACATACACATAATCACACAGCAGTTGTGCGTGAAAAACAAGATGTAGGTGACACTAATACGTAACTACGGAAACAAACAGGAAGTGCCACCAGGAACTAAGGAAGACAAATACTACACACACACACACACACACACACACACACACACACACACACACACACACACACACACACATAATCACAGAGCAGTTGCGCGTGAAAAACAAGATGTAGGTGACACTAATACGTAACTACGGAAACAAACAGGAAGTGCCACCAGGAACTAAGGAAGACAAATACTACACACACACACACACACACACACACACACACACACACACACACACACACACACACACATAATCACAGAGCAGTTGCGCGTGAAAAACAAGATGTAGGTGACACTAATACGTAACTACGGAAACAAACAGGAAGTGCCACCAGGAACTAAGGAAGACAAATACTACACACACACACACACACACACACACACACACACACATAATCACACAGCAGTTGCGCGTGAAAAACAAGATGTAGGTGACACTAATACGTAACTACGGAAACAAACAGGAAGTGCCACCAGGAACTAAGGAAGACAAATACTACACACACACACACACACATAATCACACAGCAGTTGCGCGTGAAAAACAAGATGTAGGTGACACTAATACGTAACTACGGAAACAAACAGGAAGTGCCACCAGGAACTAAGGAAGACAAATACTACACACACACACACACACACACACACACATAATCACAGAGCAGTTGCGCGTGAAAAACAAGATGTAGGTGACACTAATACGTAACTATGGAAACAAACAGGAAGTGCCACCAGGAACTAAGGAAGACAAATACTACACACACACACACACACACACATAATCACAGAGCAGTTGCGCGTGAAAAACAAGATGTAGGTGACACTAATACGTAACTACGGAAACAAACAGGAAGTGCCACCAGGAACTAAGGAAGACAAATACTACACACACACACACACACACACACACACATAATCACAGAGCAGTTGCGCGTGAAAAACAAGATGTAGGTGACACTAATACGTAACTACGGAAACAAACAGGAAGTGCCACCAGGAACTAAGGAAGACAAATACTACACACACACACACACACACACACACACACACACATAATCACAGAGCAGTTGCGCGTGAAAAACAAGATGTAGGTGACACTAATACGTAACTACGGAAACAAACAGGAAGTGCCACCAGGAACTAAGGAAGACAAATACTACACACACACACACACATAATCACAGAGCAGTTGCGCGTGAAAAACAAGATGTAGGTGACACTAATACGTAACTACGGAAACAAACAGGAAGTGCCACCAGGAACTAAGGAAGACAAATACTACACACACACACACACACACACACACACACACACACACATAATCACAGAGCAGTTGCGCGTGAAAAACAAGATGTAGGTGACACTAATACGTAACTACGGAAACAAACAGGAAGTGCCACCAGGAACTAAGGAAGACAAATACTACACACACACACACACACACACACACATAATCACACAGCAGTTGCGCGTGAAAAACAAGATGTAGGTGACACTAATACGTAACTACGGAAACAAACAGGAAGTGCCACCAGGAACTAAGGAAGACAAATACTACACACACACATCCACACACACACATAATCACAGAGCAGTTGCGTGTGAAAAACAAGATGTAGGTGACACTAATACGTAACTACGGAAACAAACAGGAAGTGCCACCAGGAACTAAGGAAGACAAATACTACACACACACACACACACAAACACACACACACACATAATCACAGAGCAGTTGCACGTGAAAAACAAGATGTAGGTGACACTAATACGTAACTACGGAAACAAACAGGAAGTGCCACCAGGAACTAAGGAAGACAAATACTACACACACACACACACACACACACACACACACACACACATACACATAATCTCAGAGCAGTTGCGCGTGAAAAACAAGATGTAGGTGACACTAATACGTAACTACGGAAACAAACAGGAAGTGCCACCAGGAACTAAGGAAGACAAATACTACACACACACACACGCACACACACACACACACACACACACACACACACACACACACACACACACACACACACACACACACACACACACGTATTTCTGACCTTCTGGAGACCTGAGAAAAATGCCTACCTCTTTAGGACTATGTTGTGAAAAATGAGTTGGAATTTCACAAGAAAAAGGTCACAATTTCACAAGAAAAACTGAGGATTTTGGCAGTATTGTAATACAAGTCGTAATTTTACTCAACGCAAGTCAAAATTTTACAAGAAAAAAAATGAACATTTGTGCAGTAATATGATAAAAGTTGGAATTTTATCAAATAATAGTCACAATTTTACAAGAAAAGCTTAAAATGTTGACAGTTTTTGTGACGCTTTGCTGGCATTTTGGTGATGCGGGTGCGTTCTCTCGTTGATGCAGTCGGATAAGACACGGCGTGAAGAAAAGAAATTAAGATTTATTTAAACTATAAAACAGACTAAGAACAAAAACACTTGCACAAGGCACTAAAGAGAAAACCAACAGAACTAGCATGGGAGCTGGAAAGAACAAAAGGCGCTAGCATGTGAGCTAGGGAAGCAAACAGAGGAATAGCGTGGAAGCTAACAAATATAAAATTACTTTTACCACAATCGGGGATAACGACGTCACCTGTTGCATCGGACAGCAAACTAGACTGCGAGACCGAATAAACAAAAAGGGCAGGCTTAAATAAAGGAGATAATCACAGAGCAGGTGCGCGTCAAAAACAAGATGTAGGTGACACTAATACATAACTATGGCGACGGAAACAAACAGGAAGTGCCACCAGGAACTAAGGAAGACAAATACTAAACAGAATGTGAAACAAAGATGGAACAAAAACAGAATATGACATGATCCAAGTAGCGGATCATGACAGTTTTATTAAAAGGGTCGTCATTTTACTCGACAAAAGTCACAATTTTCTAAAAAAAAAAAAAAACTTTAAAATGTTGACAATATTATAATAATAATCAGAATTTCACTTATGACAAAAGTCATAATTTTAATCAAAAAATTTCACAATTTTACAAGAACAACAAAAAAGTTGATAACATTGTGATAAAGATCCGAATTTTATATGACAAATGTCACCATTTTGCATGAAAAAGTAATAATTTTTACATAAATTAATGTTTACGTGAAAATATTGCAATATTACAGAAACAAAAAGGGCAGGCTTAAATAAAGGAGATAATCACAGAGCAGGTGCGCGTGAAAAACAAGATGTAGGTGACACTAATACGTAACTATGGCAACGGAAACAAACAGGAAGTGCCACCAGGAACTAAGGAAGAAAAATACTAAACAGGATGTGATACAAAGACGGAACAAAAACAGAATATGACATGATCCAAGTAGCGGATCATGACAGTTTTATTAAAAGGGTCGTCATTTTACTCGACAAAAGTCACAATTTTATTTAAAAAAAAAAAAAAACTGTAAAATGTTGACAATATTATAACAATAATCAGAATTTCACTTATGACAAAAGTCATAATTTTAATCAAAAAATGTCACTATTTTATAAGAACAACAAAAAAGTTGATAATATTGTGATAAAGATCAGAATTTTATATGACAAATGTCACCATTTTGCATGAAAAAGTAATAATTTTTTACATAAATTAATGTTTACGAGAAAATATTGCAATATTACAGAAACAGAAGGAATATGAGAAATTATTCCCAATTTTATAAGAAAAAATCCGACTCGTGGGAAAAAAACTGCTTTTAGTTCATTTTATTAATTTTTTTTCTTTGTAATTGATTTTTAATCTTCATTATTTACTTCAAGTTATTACAGTATGTCTTTATATACATATTTATTTTATTTTTGTTGTTCATTTTGGCCAAAGGGGGCGCATTTCAATTTCTTACACACACTTGTTATTTCATATGTAGACCAGAGGGGGAGAACTTCACATTTTTACACACACTTGTTATTTCATATGTTGACCAGAGGGGGAGCACTTCAAATATGTACACACACTTGTTATTTCATATGTTGACCAGGGGGAGCACTTCACATTTTTACACACACTTGTTATTTCATATGTTGACCAGAGGGGGAGCACTTCAAATTTTTACACACACTTGTTATTTCATATGTTAACCAGAGGGGGAGCGCTTCACAATTTTACACACACTTGTTATTTCATATGTTAACCAGAGGGGAAAAACTTCACATTTTTACACACACTTGTTTTTTCATATGTTGACGAGAGGGGAATAACTTCACATTTTTACACACACTTGTTGATACATATATTGACTAGAGGGGGAGCACTTCACATTTTTACACACACTTATTACATATGTTGACCAGAGTGGGAGCACTTCACATTTTTACACACACTTGTTATTTCATATGTAGGCCAGATGGGGAGCACTTCAAGTTTTTACCCATACTTGTTATTTCATATGTTGACCAGAGGGGAAAAACTTCACATTTTTACACACACTTGTTTTTTCATATGTTGACGATAGGGGAATAACTTCACTTTTTTACACACACTTCTTGATACATATATTGACTAGAGGGGGAGCACTTCACATTTTTACACACACTTGTTTTTTCATATGTAGGCCAGAGGGGGAGCACTTCAAGTTTTTACCCACACTTGTTATTTCATATGTTGGCCATCGGTGAAAAACTTAAATTTTTACACACATTTGTTATTCCATATGTTGACCAGAGGGGGAGCACTTCACATTTTTACACACACTTGTTATTTCATATGTTGACCAGAGGGGGAGCACTTCACATTTTTACACACATTTGTTAGTTCATATGTTGACCAGAGGGGGAGAACTTCACATTTTTACACACACTTGTTATTTCATATGTTGACCAGAGGGGAGCACTTCAAATTTTTACACACACTTGTTATTTCATATGTTGACCAGAGGGGAAAAACTTCACATTTTTACACACACTTGTTTTTCATATGTTGACAAGAGGGGAATAACTTCACATTTTTACACACACTTGTTGATACATATATTGACTAGAGGGGGAGCACTTCACATTTTTACACACACTTGTTATTACATATGTTGACCAGAGTGGGAGCACTTCACATTTTTATACACACTTGTTAGTTCATATGTTGACCAGAGGGGAGAAACTTCACATTTTTACACACACTTGTTATTTCATATGTTGACCAGAGGGGAAAAACTTCACATTTTTACACACACTTGTTTTTTCATATGTTGACTAGAGGGGGAGCACTTCACATTTTTACACACACCTGTTATTACATATGTTGACCAGAGTGGGAGCACTTCACATTTTTACACACACTTGTTATTTCATATGTAGGCCAGAGGGGGAACACTTCAAGTTTGTACCCACACTTGTTATTTCATATGTTGACCAGAGGGGAAAAACTTCACATTTTTACACACACTTGTTTTTTCATATGTAGGCCAGAGGGGGAGCACTTCAAGTTTTTACCCACACTTGTTATTTCATATGTTGGCCATCGGTGAAAAACTTAAATTTTTACACACATTTGTTATTCCATATGTTGACCAGATGGGGAGCACTTCACATTTTTACACACAATTGTTATTTCATATGTTGGCCAGAGGGGGAAAACTTCACAGTTTTACACACACTTGTTATTACATATGTTGACCAGAGGGGGAGCATTTCACATTTTTACACACTTTTGTTATTTCATATGTTGGCCAGAAGGGGAGCACTTCACATTTTTACACACACTTGTTATTTCATATGTTGACCAGAGGGGAAAAACTTCACATTTTTACACACACTTGTTTTTTCATATGCAGGCCAGAGGGGGAGCACTTCAAGTTTTTACCCACACTTGTTATTTTATATGTTGGCCATCGGTGAAAAACTTAAATTTTTACACACATTTGTTATTCCATATGTTGACCGGATGGGGAGCACTTCACATTTTTACACACAATTGTTATTTCATATGTCGGCCAGACGGGGAAAACTTCACAGTTTTACACACACTTGTTATTACATATGTTGACCAGAGGGGGAGCATTTCACATTTTTACACACTTTTGTTATTTCATATGTTGGCCAGAAGGGGAGCACTTCACATTTTTACACACACTTGTTATTTCATATGTTGACCTGAGGGGTAAAACTTCACATTTTTACAGACACTTATTACATATATTGACCAGAGGGGGAGCAATTCAAATTTTTACACTCTCTTGTTATTTCATATGTTGACCAGATGGGGAGCACTTCACATTTTTACACACACTTGTTATTTCATATGTCGGCCAGAGGGGAAAAACTTCACAGTTTTACACACACTTGTTATTACATATGTTGACCAGAAAGGGAGCACTTCAAATTTTTACACTCTCTTGTTATTTCATATGTTGACCAGAGGTGAGCACTTCACATTTTTACATGCACTTGTTATTTTATATGTTGGCAAGAGGGGAAAAACTTCACATTTTTACACACACTTGTTATTCAATATGTTGACCAGAGTGGTAGCACTTTCAATTTTTTACACACACTTGTTATTTCATATGTTGACCAGAGGTGAGCACTTCACATTTTTACAATCACTTGTTATTTCATGTGTTGGCCAGAGGGGAAAAACTTCCCATTTTTACACACACTTGTTATTTTATATGTTGACCAGAGTGGGAGCACTTTCATTTTTTTACACACACTTGTTACTTCATATGTTGACCAGAGGGGGAGCACTTCACATTTTTACGCACACTTGTTAGTTCATATGTTGACCAGAGGGGAGAAACTTCACATTTTTACACACACTTGTTATGTCATATGTTGACCAGAGGGGAAAAACTTCACATTTTTACACACACTTGTTATTACATATGTCGGCCAGAGGGGGAAAACTTAACATTCTTACACACACTTGTTATTTCATATGTTGACCAGAGGGGATCCCTTCAAGTTTTTACACAAACTTGATATTATTCAACTGTTTGTGCCGTCCAATCCCGCTTTGTCTGGAGTGACGTCCCGAAATCTTTGCACGTGTCCCCGCAGGCTCGCAATAAAGTCGGACACGTGGGTTATGTTCCCGAGAAGTATCTGCAGTTTCCCGCCTCCAACAGTTTGCTGAGCATGCTTCAGTCCCTGGCAACGCTGGACGCTCGCTCGCACACTTCTTCCAATTCCACCGAGCCAGAGTTGCACTCCGGCTGCATCAACGGAGATGTTAACAGTAAGGATTGTGACTAGCATAGCACAACTGTACTACAACCACATGTTGTTGAGGCACTAGTGTTGTTTTCGGTACCGGTACCAAATTGTATTTCGATACTTTTCGATACTTTTCTAAATGAAGGGGACCACAAAAAATGGCATCCTCCAAGGACAAAGGTACGAATGCTCTCCCTGACCACCTGAGGGCACCACAGACTGTGGATGCTTTTTAAAAAGGCTTAAAAACCCTTTAAAAAAAAAAAAAAAAAAAAAAGCATTTTGTTTAGATATATGCGTGCTAGTTATAGTTTTTATTTTTATTTTTTTAAATGATCTTTTTATTCATTGTTTTACTGTAAAAAAACGGTGGTATTGTTATGCTATTCATTATAGTACACTGTAAAATCTAAAGTTGTTGTTTTTACGGTAAAATCCCGGAAGCTAAATTGCCAGAATTTTACTGTAAAAATTCAGTTTTATATTTGCAGTAAAAAAAAAAAAAAATACTGTAAAATTCTATCAACTGAGTTGCCACTTTTTTTTTTACTGTAAAACATGGTGGTACTGTTTTGCTATTCACAATAGCACATGGTAAAATCCGGAAACTAAGTTTCCAGAGTTTTCCTGTAAAAATGCAGTTTTATATTTACAGTAATAAAAAAAAAACACTGTAAAATTCTATCAACTGAGTTGCCACTTTTTTTTTTACTGTAAAACACGGTGGTACTGTTTTGCTATTCACAATAGTACACGGTAAAATCCACGGTTGTGGTTTTTACGGTAAAATCCGGAAGCTAAGTTGCCAGAATTTTACTGTAAAAATGCAGTTTTATATTTACAGTAAAAAAATAAAAAAAAAACACTGTAAAATTCTATCAACTGAGTTGCCAGTATTTTATACTGTAAAACACGGTGGTACTGTTTTGCTATTAACAATAGTACATGGTAAATTCCGGAAGCTAAGTATCCAGAATTTTACTGTAAAAATGCAGTTTTATATTTACAGCAAAAAAAAAAAAACACTGTAAAATTCTATCAACTGAGCTGCCAGTTTTTTATACTGTAAAACACGGTGGTACTGTTTTGTTATTCACAATAGTACACGGTAAAATCTACAGTTGTCGTTTTTACGGTAAAATCCCGGCAGCTAAATTGCCAGAATTTTACTGTAAAAATGCAGTTTTATATTGTAGTAAAAAAACACTGTAAATTTCAATCAACTGAGCTGCCAGTTTTTTACTGTAAAAATAGTGGTACTGTTTTGCTGTTCACAATAGTACACGGTAAAATCTACAGTTGTCGCTTTACGGTAAAATCCCTGCAGCTGAGTTGCCAGAATTTTACTGTAAAAATGCAGTTTTATCTCTACAGTAAAAATAAACACTGTAAAATTCTATCAACTGAGGTGCCAGTTTTTTACTGTAAAAAACGATGGTAATGTTATGCTATTCACAATAGTACACGGTAAAATCTACAGTTGTCGTTTTTATGGTAAAATCCGGCAGCTAAATTGCCAGAATTTTACTGTAAAAATGCAGTTTTATCTCTACTGTAAAAAAAACACTGTAAAATTCTATCAACTGAGGTGCGAGTTTTTTACTGTAAAAAACGGTGGTACTGTTATGCTATTCACAATAGTACACGGTAAAATCTACAGTTGTCGTTTTTACGGTCAAATCCGGCAGCTAAGTTGCCAGAATGTTACTGTAAAAATACAGTTTTATCTCTACAGTAAAAAAAAAAAAAAAAACACTCTAAAATTCTATCAACTGAGTTGCCACTTTTTTTACTGTAAAACACGATGGTACTGTTTTGCTATTCACAATAGTACACGGTAAAATCCACGGTTGTGGTTTTTCCGGTAAAATCCAGAAGGTAAGTTGCCAGAATTTTACTGTAAAAATGCAGTTTTATATTATAGTAAAAAAACACTGTAAATTTCAATCAACTGAGCTGCCAGTTTTTTACTGTAAAAATAGTGGTACTGTTTTGCTGTTCACAATAGTACACGGTAAAATCTACAGTTGTCGCTTTACGGTAAAATCCCTGCAGCTGAGTTGCCAGAATTTTACTGTAAAAATGCAGTTTTATCTCTACAGTAAAAATAAACACTGTAAAATTCTATCAACTGAGGTGCCAGTTTTTTACTGTAAAAAACGATGGTACTGTTATGCTATTCACAATAGTACACAGTAAAATCTACAGTTGTCGTTTTTATGGTAAAATCCGGCAGCTAAATTGCCAGAATTTTACTGTAAAAATGCAGTTTTATCTCTACAGTAAAAAAAAAACAAAAAAAACACTGTAAAATTTTATCAACTGAGGTGCCAGTTTTTTACTGTAAAAAACGGTCGTACAGTTATGCTATTCACAATAGTAGACGGGAAAATCTACAGTTGTCGTTTTTACGGTAAAATCCGGCAGCTAAATTGCCAGGATTTTACTGTAAAAATGCAGTTTATATTTACAGTAAGAACACTGTAAAATTCTATCAACTGAGCTGCCGGTTTTTTACGGAAAAAAACGGTGGTACTGTTTTGCTATTCACAATAGTAGACGGCAAAATCTACAGTTGTGGTTTTTACGGTCAAATCCGGCAGCTAAGTTGCCAGAATTTTACTGTAAAAATGCAGTTTTATATTTACAGTAAAAAAAAATAAAAAACTGTAAAATTCTATCAACTGAGTTGGTACTTTGTTTTACTGTAAAACACGGTGGTACTGTTTTGCTATTCACAATAGCACATGGTAAAATCGGAAGCTAAGTTTCCAGAATTTTACTGTAAAAATGCAGTTTTATATTTACAGTAAAAAAAAAAAAAAACACTGTAAAATTATATCAACAGGGTTTCCAGTTTTTTTTTACTGTAAAACACGGTGATACTGTTTTGATATTTACAATAGTACATGGTAAAATCCGGAAGCTAAGTTTCCAAAATTTTACTGTAAAAATGCAGTTTTATCCATCCATCCATTTTCTACCGCTTATTCCCTTTTGGGGTCGCGTGGGGCACTGGCACCTATCTCAGCTACAATCGGGCGGAAGGCGGGGTACACCCTAGACAAGTTGCCACCTCATCGCAGGGCCAATATATTTACAGTAAAAAAAAAAAACCCAAAACACTAAAATTCTATCAACTGAGTTTCCAGTTTTTTTTACTGTAAAACACGGTGTTACTGTTTTGCTATTCACAATAAAACACGGTTAAATCTACAGTTGTGGTTTTTACGGTCAAATCCGGCAGCTAAGTTGCCAGAATTTTACTGTGAAAATGCAGTTTTATATTTACAGTAAAAAATTTAAAAAAAAAGTAAAATTCTATCAACTGAGCTGCCAGTTTTTTACTGTAAAACACGGTGGTACTGTTATGCTATTCACAATAGTACACGGCAAAATCTACAGTTGTGGTTTTTACGGTCAAATCCAGCAGCTAAGTTGCCCAAATTTTTCTGTAAAAATACGGTCTTATCTCTACAGTAAAAAAAAACAAAAAAAACACTGTAAAATTTTATCAACTGAGGTGCCAGTTTTTTACTGTAAAAAACGGTGGTACTGTTTTGCTATTCACAATAGTACACGGCAAAATCTACAGTTGTGGTTTTTTACGGTCAAATCCGTCAGCTAAGTTGCCCAAATTTTTCTGTAAAAATACGGCCTTATCTCTACAGTAAAAAAAACAAAAAAAACACTGTAAAATTTTATCAACTGAGGTGCCAGTTTTTTACTGTAAAAAACCGTGGTACTGTTATGCTATTCACAATAGTACACTATAAAATCTACAGTTGTCGTTTTTACAGTAAAATCCGGCAGCTATGTTGCCAGAATTTTACTGTAAAAATGCAGTTTTATATTTACAGTAAAAAAAAACAAAAAAAAACACTGTAAAATTCTATCAACTGAGTTGCCAGTTTTTTTTACTATAAAACACGCTGGCACTGTTTTTGCTATTCACAATAAAACCAGGTAAAATCTTCAGTTGGGGTTTTTACGGTCAAATCCGGCATTTAAGTTACCAGAATTTTACTGTGAAAATGCAGTTTTATATTTACAGTAAAAAAAAAAAAAAAAAGTAAAATTCTATCAACTCAGCTGCCAGTTTTGTACCGTGAAAAACAATAGTACTGTTTTTTTTCTCCCATTTACAGTAACATGCTTAAAAAAAACACTGTCAATTTTACGGTAAAATTTTTGCGACTGACCTGTCATTTTTTACTGTAAAATCTACCATTTTTTTTTACATTGTACATAAAAAAACAAATCATCAAATGCATAGGCAATTGTGTAATAATATCATTGCCGGTTAGAAGTGGCCCCCGGAGGGCAAACATAACTGCGATGTGGCCCTCAATTAAAAGGATGTATAGTGTTCCATTTTGCTCAAAAATGGACGAATATTCCTCTAACAAACTCCATTTGTAAAAAAGGTATAATTATAGGAAAACTGGAGTTTTTGCCCGTTATTCACAATGAACAAATATTGACGTTCTAAATAGTGAAAGCATTATTTATGTCTTCTTCTTCGCATTATTTTCTGCACAAATGTGCTTATCTAATAAATCTAATCCATTATTATTATTATTCCCCCCGCAGTGGTGTTCGTGCGGGCGCTGTACGATTACGAGGGCCAGGCGGAGAGGAGCTGACGTTCGCGGAGGGAGCGGTGATTCGCCTCCTGAGCCGAGACACGCAGACCGACGACGGCTTCTGGGAGGGGGAGCTCAACGGACGGGTGGGCGTTTTCCCCTCGGTTTTGGTGGAGGATCTGACGGAGAACGGCGAGACCGGTGTGGGAGGGCCCAACGGAATACAGGTAGAGTACCGCCCATACAGAAGTCTCACTGTTATGTTCAGTACCTGCAGTGTCAGGTTCAAACCCTGATGACATCTATTAAACAAGACAAGAAGCAAAGAATTAAACAGAGACAGAATTAAATTTGGCTCAATTTGAAGAGAGACGTCTGAGCTGTACTCTTCTACAGCCTCCCAGCAAAGATTGTACGCCGCCTCTTTTATTTGGACTTTTCCCTGATTGCATGACAATTGCTGTTTGTAAGGGACCGGGGGTCGTAAACAGCCATCGCCTTTGAATACAACGGTTTAAAAGAAAAGGTTGTAAACAGTTCACAGAAAAGGTCGTAAATACCGTATTTCCTTGAATTGCCGCCTCGCCTTGAGTCAAACTCGCTTCGCAAAATAATTCGCTCGACATCCATTGCTTTCCTCCTCTCCAAGGTTCTCATAGTCATTATTGTCACCGACGTCCCACTGGGTGTGAGTTTTCCTTGCCCTTATGTGGGCCTACCGAGGATGTCGTAGTGGTTTGTGTTGTGGTTTGTGCAGCCCTTGGAGACACTAGTGATTTAGGGCTATATAGGTAAACATTGATTGATTGATTGATTGATTGAGCGCATGCTTAGTATTACCGCCGGGTCAAACTCGTGACGTCACGAGTCACACTTCCCTCTGTCATCATTTTCAAAATGGGGGAGGCTGATTTCAATAATTTGAAATCGCATAAAGGGAAGAAGATTGAGAGCTATTCATTAGGATTTAAGGTCCAAGCTAAAAAGAACAGCAAGCAGCTTCGTTTTATTAATATACCGTAGCTGCGTGAATAATCTGAATAGTCTATTTTTTTTTTTGTAGTCCTTCACTCTCACTTTCCTCATCCACGAATCTTTCGTCCTCGCTCAAATTAATGGGGGAATCGTCGCTTTCTCGGTCCGAATCGCTCTAGCTGCTGGTGGCCATGATTGTAAACAATGTTCAGATGTGAGGAGCTCCACAACCCGTGACGTCACGCGCACACCGTCTGCTACTTCCGGTACAGGCAAGGCTTTTTTATTAGCGACCAAAAGTTGCGAACTTTATTGTCGATGTTCTCTACTAAATCCTTTCAGCAAAAATATGACAATATCGCAAAATGATCAAATATGACACAGAATGGACCTGCTATCCCCGTTTAAATAAAAAAAAAACTCATTTCAGTAGGCCTTTAAGTTGTTCAACAGTCCGGGGGTCTCCATTGTGGTATTTTAGGTCTGGACTACAGGCAGGCCAGTCTAGTACCGGCACTCTTTTACTACGAAGCCACGCTGATGTAACACGTGGCTTGGCATTGTCTTGCTGAAATAAGCAGGGGCGTCCATGATAACGTTGCTTGGATGGCAACACATGTTGCTCCAAAACCTGTATGGACCTTTCAGCATTAATGGTGCCTTCACAGATGTGTAAGTTACCCAGGCCTTTGGGCACTATTACACCCTCATACCATCACAGATGCTGCCTATTCAACTTTGCGCCTAGAACAATCCGGATGGTCCTTGTCCTCTTTGGTCCGGGGGACACGACGTCCACAGTTTCCAAAAAGCAATTTGAAGTGTGGACACAAAACACTTTTCCACTTTGCATCAGTCCATCTTAAATGAACTCGGGGCCCAGCGAAGCCGGCAACGTTTCTGGGTGTTGTTGATAAATGCCTTTCGCTTTGCATCGTAGAGTTTTAACTTGCACTTACAGATGTAGCAATGGACTGTAGTTACTGACAGTGTCTCCCCCCCCGCCCCTCTGCGTTCACATGCAGGAATTGTGTATTGAAAAGTCCCATTCTTCAGTTCCCAGCATTGATTGTGTGTGGAAAAAGTGTCTTATCCAAGTGCAGCACTGAGTTTACACTTCCTGCTGTGCCACTCGGCTTCCTCCGTGCTTGGTTCTGTCAGCGAGGCGTTCACTGACACCTCGTGACACCCCCCCCCCCCCCCCCCCCCCCCCCCCCCCACCCTTTGAGCAACAGGAAGGATACGGCCTCTCCCTTCCCAGATGCTTGGAGACATAATAAGTCCAAATAACACTTTTGAGTCATGCGTCCAGCACTTCCTGTCTTCGCTAATTATGAGGCAACTGTAATAATCAGGGGCGTTCAAAGTTTGTACACTGAAAATCAAAGCAAGCAGGGGCCATTATGATATTTTTCCTTTTCAAAACCACTGTATACAGAAAGTATTTGGCCCTTTGCCATTCCTAACCCATAGGGTTTAAATATGATGTGGGTCCACCTTTTGCAGCTATTACAGCTTCAACTCATCTGGGAAGGCTGTCCACAAGGTTGCGGAGTGCGTTTATAGGTATTTTCAACCATTCTTTTAAAAGTGCATTGGGGAGCTCACACACTGACGTTGGTGGAGAAGACCTGGCTCTCAGTCTCCGTTCTAATTCATCCCAAAGGTGTTTTATCGGGTTCAGGTCAGGACTCTGTGCAAGCCTGTCAAGTTCATCCACACCAGACTCTGTCATCCATGTCTTCATGGACCTTGCTTTGTGCACTGGTGCACAGTCATGTTGGACGAGGAAGGAGCCCGCTCTAAACTGTTCCCACAAGGTTGGAAGCATGGGATTGTCTAAAATATTTTGGTATCCTGGAGCATTCAAAGTTCCTTTTACTGGAACTAAGGGGCTAAGCCCAACTCCTAAAAACAAGGTTGGCCAAATACTTTTGGCAATATACTGTATATATTTTTAAGTGTGGGTGGCACTGGGAGCAGGTGGGTAGAGTGTCCTGCCCAAGGACACAACGGCAGTGACTGGGATGGCGGAAGTGGGGTTCGAACCTGGAACCCTCAAGTTATTGGCACGGCCCCTCTACCAACCGAGCTACTCGGTCGGTCGGTCGGTCGGTCGGTCGGTCGGTCGGTCGGTCGGTCGGTCGGTGTCGGTCGGTCGGTCGGTCGGTCGGTCGGTCGGTCGGTCGGCCGGTCGGTCGGCCGGTCGGTCGGTGAATTATATTTATATAGCGCTTCTCTCTTGTGACTCAAAGCGCTTTTACATATTGAAAGCCAATATCTAAGTTCCATTTAACCGAGCTACTTGGTCGGTCGGTCGGTCGGTCGGTCGGTCGGTGAATTATATTTATATAGCGCTTCTCTCTAGTGACTCAAAGCGCTTTTACATATTGAAAGCCAATATCTAAGTTCCATTTAACCGAGCTACTCGGTCGGTCGGTCGGTCGGTCGGTCGGTCGGTCGGTCGGTCGGTCGGTGAATTATATTTATATAGCGCTTCTCTCTTGTGACTCAAAGCGCTTTTACATATTGAAAGCCAATATCTAAGTTCCATTTAACCGAGCTACTCGGTCGGTCGGTCGGTCGGTCGGTCGGCGTCGGTGAATTATATTTATATAGCGCTTCTCTCTAGTGACTCAAAGCACTTTTACATATTGAAAGCCAATATCCAAGTTCAATTTAAAGCAGTGCGGGTGGCACTGAGAGCAGGTGGGTCAAGTGTCTTGCCCAAGGACACAACGGCAGCGACTAGGATGGTGGAAGTGGGGTTCGAACCTGGAACCCTCAAGTTATTGGCACGGCCCCTCTACCAACCGAGCTACTCGGTCGGTCGGTCGGTCGGTCGGTCGGTCGGTCGGTCGGTCGGTCGGTCGGTCGGTCGGTCGGTCGGTCGGTCGGTCGGTCGGTCTATATTTTTAAGTGTGGGTGGCACTGGGAGCAGGTGGGTAAAGTGTCCTGCCCAAGGACACAATGGCAGCGACTAGGATGGCAGAAGCGGGGATCGAACCTGCAACTCTCAAGTTGCTGGCACGGCCACTCTACCAACTGAGCCTGTTTACTATCATTGAATATTGTGTTATTTTTCATACAATGTGTCTTATCCTAAAGTTATTTTTTTCTTTTTAAAAGGCATGTTATATGTTAAAAAAAAAAGGTGCGTAAATTACATGTATTTAACTTATTTTAAATGGCTGATTTGGGAGTATTTAGAGTCAGGAGCTGCAGGACCAGGTCCAACTTTTGGTCCCAATTGAAGCAGTTCACTGTCACCAGTTCTTTCTCTCCAATTATTTGTTTCCTCCTGAAGGTGTCGCCCTCCACAAAGCTGCCATCCTGCCTTCCGCCTCTCCCGCTGTACGACCAGCCTCCCATCAGCCCTTTCACCAGCCCCGAGACCACCACGCCGCCGTCTCTGCCGCGCTCGCCCTCCGCCGCGCTCAACGGCGAGCACAAGCTCCCCATCCCCGCCGCCTCACACCGGACGCCGCTCACCACGCCGAGTAAGCCTCACTTCCCCTCCCGCCATGACACTTTCCGCCGTTCACCGCCACGTCTCTCTTCAGATCTAAGTTCCGGAAGGAGCCCGGTGTCGCCCGGCTTCCAGCTGCAGCCGCCCAGATGTGCGCCCGAGGGAGGCCCGGGGAAACTACGACCTGTTAGTATGCGGCCGGCATGTTTGCACACAACAATTCATGTTGACTCAACAAAGTCCACAGCATCAACAGATTACTGTCTTTTCTGGACCATAGGGCGGACCGCCGATGAATACCGTATTTCCTTGAATTGCCGCCGGGGCGCTAATTAATTTAAAACCTCTTCTCACTCCGGCGTTTACCAAAAGCATGCGGTAAATATAGGCCTGCGCTTATAAATTTGAGTGTGATGTAAGGATACCATCATGAAAAGCACATTTAATAAAAAAAACGTTACTATGGTCTTACCTTTACTTATAAATGAAGTCCATGCCAGCTCCTTCTGATCAAAAGCATCGATAACTTGTTTATAGAAGTCTTCCTTATCTTTCTTCAGTTTTAAAAGTCTCTCTGTCTCGATGGAGATCTTCCTTTATTACCTCCTGTTTCCATTGAAAGTCCAGTTTAGAAAACTGTTTTATTTTAGATATGTAATCCTCCATGTTAAAAGTGCAAGCGAGAGGAAAAAATCAACGATCGCTGCTTGTTGTCACTTCTTCTGCAGCCGAGTAGTCGCAAGAAGGATCACTAGCGCCCTCTACCACCAGGAGGCGGGAGTCATTTAATGACTCATATTTGACACACGCAGCTACGGTATATTAATAAAACATAGCTGCTTACTGTTCTTTTTAGCATACTCAGTAGCTTGGACCTTAAATCCTACTGAATAGCTCTTAATTTGATTTCAAATGATTGAAATCCGCCTCCTCCATTTTGAAAATGATGACAGGTGAAGTGTCACTCGTGACGTGACGAGTTTGACCCGGTGGAAATTCTAGGCATTTGCTAATTATTTGGCGAAACGAGTTTGACCCGGCGGAAATTCTAGCCAGGCGCATACTATATACCCGGCGGCAATTCGAGGAAATACGGTATAGCTCGATTGGTAGAGTGGCCGTGCCAGCAACTTGAGGGTTGCAGGTTCGATTCCCGCCTCCGCCATCCTAGTCACTGCCGTTGTGTCCTTGGGCAAGACACTTTACCCACCTGCTCCCAGTGCCACCCACACTGCTTTAAATGTAACTTAGATATTGGGTTTCACTATGTAAAGCGCTTTGAGTCACTAGAGAAAAGCGCTATATAAATATAATTCACTTGACTAGTCTATTTTTGATCCTTTTTCATATATAAGGCGCACTTTTTTTCTAAAAGTATAGACTTTCTTGTGGTCTACATTAGGGGTCCCCAACTAAATATGGAAAATATTGAAAAATATTTCAAAATATTCAAAATATAAAATGTAATATTCAAAATATTCAATTTTAGAAATAATTTGGGTTATTTGATTAATTATTTTAGTTGAATAATCACAGATTTTAGTTTGGAATTAATTATGGATTAATTAATTTGGGTTTATTATTCTGAAATGTCCAATTTTAAACACATTTTATTTCTAACATAATAGTGAGAGTCCAGTCCATAGTGGATCTAAC
This sequence comes from Nerophis ophidion, assembly GCF_033978795.1. Classification (NCBI taxonomy): domain Eukaryota; kingdom Metazoa; phylum Chordata; class Actinopteri; order Syngnathiformes; family Syngnathidae; genus Nerophis; species Nerophis ophidion. The sequence continues at coordinate 56,153,859 of NC_084623.1, read as the reverse complement.
ATAATAGTGAGAGTCCAGTCCATAGTGGATCTAACATAATAGTGAGAGTCCAGTCCATAGTGGATCCAACATAATAGTGAGAGTCCAGTCCATAGTGGATCCAACATAATAGTGAGAGTCCAGTCCATAGTGGATCTAATATAATAGTGAGAGTCCAGTCCATAGTGGATCTAACATAATAGTGAGAGTCCAGTCCATAGTGGATCTAACATAATAGTGAGAGTCCAGTCCATAGTGGATCTAACATAATAGTGAGAGTCCAGTCCATAGTGGATCTAACATTATAGTGTGACGGTCCAGTCCATAGTGGATCCAACATAATAGTGAGAGTCCAGTCCATAGTGGATCTAACATAATAGTGTGAAAGTCCAGTCCATTGGGGATCTAATATAATAGTGAGAGTCCAGTCCATAGTGGATTCAACATAAAAGTGAGAGTCTAGTCCATAGTGGATCTAACATAATAGTGTGGGAGTCCAGTCCATAGTGGATCTAACATAATTGTGTGAGAGTCCAGTCCATAGTGGATTTAACATAATAGTGTGAGAGTTCAGTCCATAGTGGATCTAACATAATAGTGTGAGAGTCCAGTCCATAGTGGATCTAACATAATTGTGTGAGAGTCCAGTCCATAGTGGATCTAACATAATAGTGAGAGTCCAGTTCATAGTGGATCTAACATAATAGTGAGAGTCCAGTCCATAGTGGATCTAACATTATAGTGAGAGTCCAGTCCATAGTGGATCCAACATAATAGTGGGAGTCCAGTCCATTATGGATCCAACATAATAGTGAGAGTCCAGTCCATAGTGGATCTAACATAATAGTGTGAGAGTCCAGTCCATAGTGGATCTAACATAATTGTGTGAGAGTCCAGTCCATAGTGGATCTAACATAATAGTGAGAGTCCAGTTCATAGTGGATCTAACATAATAGTGAGAGTCCAGTCCATAGTGGATCTAACATTATAGTGAGAGTCCAGTCCATAGTGGATCCAACATAATAGTGGGAGTCCAGTCCATTATGGATCCAACATAATAGTGTGACGGTCCAGTCCATTGTGGATCCAACATAATAGTGAGAGTCCAGTCCATAGTGGATCCAACATAATAGTGTGACGGTCCAGTCCATAGTGGATCCAACATAATAGTGAGAGTCCAG